>NW_028156890.1:0-88695 GCF_964263955.1 Coregonus lavaretus
CTCCCGGTTGCGGCCGGCTACAGCAGAGCCTGGATACGAACCAGGATCTCTAGTGGCACAGCTAGCACTGCGATGCAGTGCCTTAGACCACTGCGCCACTCGGGAGAAATGCCATGCCTCGCAGAGATGCAAGAGATTGAACTTCACTGAGTTCACCCCATTAGTTTGTACTATATAGATCAACAACAACAAAACATCTGTGATCAAATCAACATTATATCAGTCCCTTTTTTAATGCAACAAACCAAAACAAATCTAACTTTGCAAGATTGAGTCTGTGATTTTGTTGTAAGCAGAGCCGGAGCGCAACGGAGGAGAATCCTATTGGCGTCTTTCAATCACCCAGGATGGAATTAGCTTTTCAGATTAGCTTTTTCAGATCAGATTAGCGTGTGCACATTTGTTGAAATTCTTTGCTAGTTAGCGAGTTATTAGGCCAGTTATAGATAAGTATAGGTCAGCAATGGAGAGTTACTGCTTTCTACAAGAGCACAAAACGTGTAGGCTACATTTCAAACTGTCTTTGAAAAGCCAGTCAGGTAAAAAGCTTATGTCTTAATTAAAGGGGCAGTGTTGTATTTTGAGACAGGCTTGAATATGCAAATAAGCCAATAGGCAGAGGGGTAGCCTACATTGCAGTGGTGACCCATCCTTCAGGGCAGGTGCAGTGCCCCACCTGTTTTGAGCCCCACCTGTTTAGCTATAAAAAAAAATAACATTTTTCGTTGTTGTTGCCTGTTTTGCATATCACATATCAGTTTGCAAAGAATGTAAAACATTTTTTGACTTAATAAAGCCACATACAAACATGGTCTCTTTTTTGCTTTCTTGAGTAAGGCAGCTCCAAAATGCAGGTGTTTCAGCCTAGCTCAGTGCTTTCTGTGGTGGTGGGGCAGCCAGCGAAAAATACTGTGTGTAGGTGTTGGTAATGTTCTCTAGTTGCGCCGTGATTGGCTCAGTGTTCTGTCACTCGTGGGGACCGTATGTCACTGCAACATCTACAGAGTGAGCTAGAAAGTTAAAGCCCCCTTGGTGCTGCCATAGATTTACATTAGAAGTGCCCATCCAAGAAGGTTCAAGGTCATTGGCCACAGATAAAATGTCAAATCACGTTATATCTACCGTAGCTTTTATTGGACTGATCATATCAACATCATACTTTCGAAATCTTAGCTAGCAAGCTAGACAAGCAGTCATCATCATGAATCACGTCAAAAATCAACTGGCAAATCCTTTTCGATCTTTGTCATATGAAGAGAAATTATAGATAAAACGTATCGCCATTGGACATAAACATTTCACAACAAGTTGGAAATCGCAAATTACACAATGAGTGGTTTGGAAGGAATCAGTAGCTAACTGCAAGCGTTGCAAAGCAATCACTATTTTGCTTCCTCTGCCTGCTATTCGGTGGAGAGGGTGTGTGGTCCAAGTCTGGATTTAAGGGTCTCCTTTCCAAGCTTAAAATGATAAAACATTCACACGCAACACCATGGACCAGAAAAGGTTGAATACATTGGCCATGCTGTCAATCCAGCATGACTTCTGCCGCGTTCAAAACAACTGGAAACCCGGAACTGGGAAATCGCAGACTTCTGAAAAAAACTAGCTCCGACTGGGAAAATAAGTTTTGAATGGTCCTCCAACTCGGAATTCCAAGTCAGGAAATCGGGCCTCTTTCTAGAGCTCCGACCTGAAGATCACTGACGTTATGATTCAACCTTGCTTTTTTTCAAGTTCCCAGTTGTCTTGAAAGCACCATAAATCCAGAGAATGACAGACTTTGATGACAAAGTTTAATGACAAAATTTGCCCAAAAGAAGGACTGCCGCACCACCTTCCTGTTCAAGTGAGCACAGCGTCCAAAAATATGTATTGTATGCTGCTGCATAAATGATGTAATATGCCAGGGAGATATGTATACTGTAGCTAAGAAAGTAATGCTAAGTGTATGTTGTGTAGTAAGCTGTTAGTAGCCCATGTGCCTCATCCTAATAATTTGGTCCCTTTTCCCCTCATAACTTAGCCTACTGTTCTGACTTGGTGGTGCACATGTAGCCTATAGCCTGTTTTAGAGAAATGTAATCATCGAATATTGTAAGAGCTTTCATTGTCTGCTTATATGCCCCCTTTATTTATCCTACGGTTCTGACTTGGTGTACAGGGAGAACACTGTAAGAACGGCCCATGTTCTGAATTCTGTCGCTGTACATTTCAAAAGTGCTGAACAAATAGTTATATTGACTACGTCTGTCCTAGCTCGCTCATTAATATCTTAATTAAAATTACGGATTGCCTCTTATCCGCTCATCGTTCCCTTATGCCATAGTTTGGACATCTCAATTGTCAGTAGAAACCACATTTGTTCAAGCAAGTCAGCCATGTTTTTTCAAAAGGCAGTAAATGAGGCTGAATGAACTGTTTCGCTGCCAGACAAGGCTCCGCTGATAGCCAGGTGTAGCGATTCACTCCATGGTGCTGAAAAGAAAGCTCTGCTGTTGGGACAGCTTTATGGAGGCCCTAACAGTTTGCGGGCACCGTTTGTCATCGTTATAGTGCAGTTAATGTATTGTTTAGTGTTGTGCTGTGTAGTGGCTTTGCTGGCATGCATAAACATTTTTGGGGGGAGTTTGCCCCCACCAAGATTGACATGCTAAAATTGCCACTGCTACATTGTGTAATTTTCTGTATGGTAATAATAATGTTATTTTGTAAAGTGGTTTCTTGCATCATACAAACACAATACAACGCAATTTACAGTCACCTATTTGGCCCATGGTGTTACAGACCAAGTAAAAAATCATTAATTAATGTCAAGCCCTTCATAATATCAAAACATGCAATGTAGGCCTGCATTGAACACCACATATAGGCTACTGTAGGCTATATCATAGAAATCAAAAGCTATTTCCATGTGAAAATGTAAATGAGATTTGCTCCATTGGTTTTGTTGGTAGGCCTACATTATGCTCAGATAGCCACAATAACCTGTTGACTACTGTCTAAAACTGTCAGGGTACAGCCTCAGTGTTCACTGGAAACACATGCCGGAAGTTGCACAAAATCCTCACAACGTTAAAGTTTCCGCTCACAAGACCAAACATTTGCTCAGTGCCCCAAAGGATTTGAGGGAACATTGCCCCTCCCCCCCAAAAAATTTTTTTGACCGACCTACCTGGGCAAGCGCACTCTCGTTTCCATTACACATCACCCCTCCTTGTTACTGTTGCAGAACCCATCAAAGCCCTGATTGGTGAACCACTGATGCATTCACAGCTCTTTGTCTGTTGTCTTTGTCTGTTGGAAACAAACAGCTGTTTTATGACATAGAGGGTCCAGCCAAAAGGCAGAATGCTGTGCTGTGCATTACCGCTGGATTTCTACAAATGTTACAGACGGGAGATGACGTGCACCTGCGTGTACGTAGCAAACTTACTTGGAACCAAAAACCCACAAGAATAAACCAGCAGATCAGTGTCAAGTGATTATGACACCAGACAGCTGAATCTAGGTTCTCTGCTCTCACCCCCAATGAAATATGGACCTATCAGGAGCATCAGAAACCATAAGGCTGATGAATGTTAAACTCATTAGAGTATAACAATATAGAAATAGAAAATGTATTTAATTCAAACATTTCACCTTAAAATTGCTAAATAATACAATAGAAGCCATTTGAAATAACCTTTTGAGGTTCCATTTTCATTTGATAAAAAATATAGGTTATAGAACTCAATCACGACTGTCTTGATTTAGTTACATATTTCAAACAAACATGGACAGTCCAGGGATATTTTACCCCCAATCTTGATAAGAAATGACAATACCAGACAATTTTATTTAAATACAGAAATTGGAAACAAAATAAAATAATATGAGTAGTCTACACCAACATTAGTGAAAAATATAGCGCCACCAGGTGGTGGGGGACTCAGAAAGGTAATGTGAAATATATACCGCCACCTGGTGGTGGGGGACTCAGAAAGGTAAAGTAAAAAAATATAGCGCCACCTGGTGGTGGGGGACTCAGAAAGGTAATGTGACAAATATAGCGCCACCTGGTGGTGGGGGACTCAGAAAGTTAAAGTAAAAAGATATAGCGCCACCTGGTGGTGGGGACTCAGAAAGGTAACGTAAAAAATATAGCGCCACCTGGTGGTGGGGGACTCAGAAAGGTAAAGTGAAAAATATAGCGCCACCTGGTGGTGGGGGACTCAGAAAGGTAAAGTGAACAATATAGCGCCACCTGGTGGTGGGGGACTCAGAACGGTAAAGTGAACAATATAGCGCCACCTAGTGGTGGGGGACTCAGAAATGTAACGTGACAAATATAGCGCAACCTGGTGATGGGGGACTCAGAAAGATAAAGTGAAAAATATAGCGCCACCTGGTGGTGGGGGACTCAGAAAGGTAATGTGAAAAATATAGCGCCACCTGGTGGTGGGGGACTCAGAATGGTAAAGTAGTAAAGTAAAAAATATAGCGCCACCTGGTGGTGGGGGACTCAGAAAGGTAAAGTGAAAAATATAGCGTCACCTGGTGGTGGGGGACTCAGAAAGGTAATGTGAAAAATATAGCGCCACCTGGTGGTGGGGGACTCAGAAAGGGAAAGTGAAAAATATAGCGCCACCTGGTGGTGGGGGACTCAGAAAGGTAAAGTGAAAAATATAGCGCCACCTGATGGTGGGGGACTCAGAAAGATAAAGTGAAAAATATAGCGCCACCTGGTGGTTGGGGACTCAGAAAGGTAAAGTGAAAAATATAGCGCCACCTGGTAGTGGGGGACTCAGAAAGGTAAGGTGCCGGTTACTATATTTGCACACACTGTATATATATATATTTTCTGTTGTATTTTTGACTTTATGTTTTGTTTACCCCATATGTAACTCTGTGTTGTTATTGTTTTTATCGCACTGCTTTGCTTTATCTTGGCCAGGTCGCAGTTGTAAATGAGAACTTGTTCTCAACTGGCTTACCTGGTTAAATAAAGGTGACATTTTTTTTACAAAATAAAGAGGCACAATGAAGAATAGGACACAGACTCAAGTTTAACCCTTTATTGCCTCAGATGAAAGAATAGTCCATGAACAGCAGTCTAGTGGGTGGCGTTGTCCTCTCCCTGGAAGAGGTCATCCTGAGTCTAGCCCGGCCCAGCTCACCTCTTATGGTCCTTTGTAGCTCAGTTGGTAGAGCGTGGTGCTTGTAACGCCAGGGTAGCGAGTTCGAATCCTGGGACCACCTATACGTAAAATATATGCACGCATGACTGTAAGTCGCTTTGGATAAAAGCGTCTGCTAAATGGCATGTATTTTCTACTGGTCCCGGCCTGGCATTGTAAATGGTCCAGGGCCAAGGTGGGCAGGGTCAAGTCACGGGTCCTGTGAGAGGTCAGAGGTGTGACCTGTAATTGGATACTTTGACACCTCTGGGGTGGAGATCTCCCCCTGCAGCAGATCTGTGTCCAAAACAAGATTTGACTGGAAGAGTTTTCCACCATTAGTTTTCCATTCATACAACGTGTATGTTTCCATAGCAATCACATTTACATTTACGTCATTTAGCAGACGCTCTTATCCAGAGCGACTTACAAATTGGTGCAATAATCAAAAACTTGAACTAAGTTGTTCTGATGATAACACCCACCAGAGGGCGAACATATCTTGAAAGACTTTGGTAGCAAGCAGGACTACGTTTTTAGGGAGCGGTAATGAGGTGACCAATAATGGTTGCAATTGAGATCAACTGTGCGGGTGAATTTATAGCGCGTATTGAAGGTTTAACGAGAGATAAACTGGTGATGATCTCAGTGGTAAACTACATTTTAGATCAACTAGTGATAATCTCAGTGGTCAACTACATTTTAGATCAACTGGTGATAATCTCAGTGGTAAACTACATTTTAGATCAGCTGGTGATAATCTCAGTGGTAAACTAAACTTTAGATCAACTGGTGATAATCTCAGTGGTAAACTAAACTTTAGATCAACTGGTGATAATCTCAGTGGTAAACTACATTTTAGATCAGCTGGTGATAATCTCAGTGGTCAACTAAACTTTAGATCTTTACAGTACGGAGCTGTAGACACACATCATTCATCTCTTTACAGTACGGAGCTGTAGACACACATCACTCATCTCTTTACAGTACGGAGCTGTAGACACACATCACTCATCTCTTTACAGTACGGAGCTGTAGACACACATCACTCATCTCTTTACAGTACGGAGCTGTAGACACACATCACTCATCTCTTTACAGTACGGAGCTGTAGACACACATCATTCATCTCTTTACAGTACGGAGCTGTAGACACACATCACTCATCTCTTTACAGTACGGAGCTGTAGACACACATCACTCATCTCTTTACAGTACGGAGCTGTAGACACACATCATTCATCTCTTTGTGGACATTCAGAGAAAGAGGTCACATCCAACAGAATGGTTGTTTAATCAGTGTGTGTGTGTACAGGTGCTCCTGGGATGAACAGAGCTTTCCATGTATCTGTGTAGAGCGTTGAAGAGGTCTGGATCAGCAGGTGAAGTTCACTGCTCACGTCATCTGCAGCCCTCACACAAGGACACCTGTTAGAGCCTCTGATAAGAAGCAGATATTCCTTCTTTTTTTTTTCTCTCTCTCTCTCTCTCTCTCTCTCTCTCTCTCTCTCTCTCTCTCAATTTAAGGGCTTTATTGGCATGGGAAACATATGTTAACATTGCCAAAGCAAGTGAAGTAGATCAACAATAAATATTAACAGTAAACATTACACTCAGAAGTTCAATTTCAATTTTCAATTCAATTTAAGGGCTTTATTGGCATGGGAAACGTGTGTTAACATTGCCAAAGCAAGTGAAGTAGATAGTAAACAAAAGTGAAATAAACAATAAATATTAACAGTAAACATTACACTCAGAAGTTTCAAAAGAATAAAGACATTTCAAATGTCATATTATGTATATATACAGTGTTGTCAGTCAGGGAGGATTGAGAGAGAGGGAGAGCCCATTACAAGTTCAATCTGACTGAGTATCCATGTATAACTGCTGAACTGGAACCCTCCTATCCAGCAAGCCTCTGGGTCAGAAATAAAAATTGTAAGGTGTGAAGGTTTTTAATCTTTGATGCTTGAAACTTGGTAATCTTTTAATAGGGGTTTGAAGGCAGGCCTGCGGGCAATGTTGTACGATGTAGTCAATATCAACCAAATAAATATTGAATCTATGTAAATCTATATCTCATAATAAGTCAGAACAGTGAAGCGCAACACAGGAACGTGTTGCACACCGTACATGTATTCTCATCACTCAAATGCATGATTGTACGCACACACAGGCGCTCGAGCGAACAAACACACACACAGGCAAACACACTCTCTCTCTCTCTCTCTCTCTCTCTCTCTCTCTCTCTCTCTCTCTCTCTCTCTCTCTCTCTCTCTCTCTCTCTCTCTCTCTCTCTCTCTCTCTCTCTCTCTCTCTCTCTCACTGTAATCACTGAAGGATTATCAGTAACCCTGTTTCTATGAAGAACCGTTACAGATGCTCCAGGACCTCTCAAGATGAAAGACTGTTGTTTTGCTGTGTGATCTTTTTCTAGGAAATGCAACTCATCTCCCTTTTCTCATTACGATCAACTAAAGTATTCTAACAATCCTCAAAAGCTGTGTGAATTGAAATGTTCACTGCTCGTTCATTTCTAATGATTGCTTGTTTGTTGGTTTGTCCGTTTGTTTTCATGTGTGTGTGCATGCGTGCACTGTGTGTGTGTGTGTCAGAAAATAACAGTAAATAAATGGGTTTTCTCTGCAGCATGGAAAAATACAAAGTAACGCTCAGGAGGGAGCCCACCTTGATATAATCAACCATTACTCCAATCAATCTGTGGACATTCATCTCAGCAGGGAGCCCACCTTGATATAATCAACCATTCCTCCAATCAATCTGTGGACATTCATCTCAGCAGTCTGGAATCGGTCCATTTAAAATCAGAAAACTACATGTCATGTAGGAGTACAGTACATTGAGGTAAGAGGCTCAACTCACTTGCATGCAGGTACAGTACATTACTGTATAAATGGGCCATGCAGGTACAGTACATTACTGTATAAATGGGCCATGCAGGTACAGTACTTTACTGTATAAATGGGCCATGCAGGTACAGTACTTTACTGTATAAATGGGCCATGCAGGTACAGTACATTACTGTATAAATGGGCCATTAGGCGGCAGGTAGCTCAGTGGTTAAGAGCGTTGTGCCAGTAACCGAAAGGTCGCTGGTTCTAATCCCCGAGCCGACTAGGTGAAAAATCTGTCGATGTGCCCTTGAGCAAGGCACTTAACCCTAATTGCTCCTGTAAGTTGCTCTGGATAAGAGCGTCTGCTAAATGACCTATTTATTTATTTCAACACAAACACTAGGGATGCATCACAAATGGCTCCCTGTTTAATGCACTACTTTTGACCAGATCCCTATGGGCTATGTAGGGAGTAGGGTGTCATTTGGGATGCACACGGTTCAGGCTGTGGCTGTTGGCCTTCAGATTGTTTGGACCATTACTCACTAGGCTGAGCTATTCTACAGCATTGTCTTTTTGATCACATTAAAGGAGCTATATGGAATATTTTTTTGCATTGTAATTCCTGAAAATGTCCTTAATATACATCTTGTTGACAAGTCATGGTCCTCTGTAGCTCAGCTGGTAGAGCACGGTGCTTGTAACGCCAAGGTAGTGGGTTCGATCCCCGGGACCACCCATACACAAAAATGTATGCACGCATGACTGTAAGTCGCTTTGGATAAAAGTGTCTGCTAAATGGCATATTATTATTATTATAAGTCGATAACAAGAGATTTGCTGGCCCCAGTCAATTTGACAACAAGAGACGGTTCGTTGTTGAATTGTAACATGCAGTCACTATTATTATATTTGTGTTGTGGCAACCCGTTGCCTAGACCCATTGGATTAACCCAACTCAAAATATATCTTTGTTCAATACTTAGAGTAATACAGTGACATCTCCACCTATATGGCTATCTTTTAAGTTGGAAGTACTTAAGTGTTTTGAGTTTCATGAACTTTTTGACACTAAATTACATGACGTATTCTGAACTACAACACTTGAAATTACTTGAACATTAATATTTATTCTAGGGAACATTAAAATGTAGGGTACCTTCTACTTCAATTATTAACCTTCATTACTTTTATTTATTTCATGTGTAAGTAGTAAGTAGTTCTGATTAGTAATGTTCAGTGGTCGTGTCTTAATGTTGAACATTGTTTCATGTATTTGACCATTTCAACCCAGCTTGGCAGTCATTGTTGAGCACAGTGCTCATCCTCTAGCAGTAACTGGAGGTAGAGATGCTGTAACCAGTCATTGTTGAACACAGTGCTCATTCCTCTAGCAGTAACTGGAGGTAGAGATGCTGTAACCAGTCATTGTTGAACACAGTGCTCATTCCTCTAGCAGTAACTGGAGGTAGAGATGCTGTAACCAGTCATTGTTGAGCACAGTGCTCATTCCTCTAGCAGTAACTGGAGGTAGAGATGCTGTAACCAGTCATTGTTGAGCACAGTGCTCATTCCTCTAACAGTAACTGGAGGTAGAGCTGTAAGCAGTCATTGTTGAGCACAGTGCTCATTCCTCTAACAGTAACTGGAGGTAGAGATGCTGTAACCAGTCATTGTTGAACACAGTGCTCATTCCTCTAACAGTAACTGGAGGTAGAGCTGTAACCAGTCATTGTTGAGAACAGTGCTCATTCCTCTAACAGTAACTGGAGGTAGAGATGCTGTAACCAGTCATTGTTGAACACAGTGCTCATTCCTCTAGCAGTAACTGGAGGTAGAGATGCTGTAACCAGTCATTGTTGAGCACAGTGCTCATTCCTCTAACAGTAACTGGAGGTAGAGCTGTAACCAGTCATTGTTGAGCACAGTGCTCATTCCTCTAGCAGTAACTGGAGGTAGAGCTGTAACCAGTCATTGTTGAACACAGTGCTCATTCCTCTAACAGTAACTAGAGGTAGAGCTGTAACTAGTCATTGTTGAACACAGTGCTCATTCCTCTAACAGTAACTGGAGGTAGAGCTGTAACCAGTCATTGTTGAGCACAGTGCTCATTCCTCTAACAGTAACTGGAGGTAGAGATGCTGTAACCAGTCATTGTTGAACACAGTGCTCATTCCTCTAACAGTAACTGGAGGTAGAGATGCTGTAACCAGTCATTGTTGAACACAGTGCTCATTCCTCTAACAGTAACTGGAGGTAGAGCTGTAACCAGTCATTGTTGAGAACAGTGCTCATTCCTCTAACAGTAACTGGAGGTAGAGATGCTGTAACCAGTCATTGTTGAACACAGTGCTCATTCCTCTAGCAGTAACTGGAGGTAGAGATGCTGTAACCAGTCATTGTTGAGCACAGTGCTCATTCCTCTAGTAGTAACTGGAGGTAGAGCTGTAACTAGTCATTGTTGAACACAGTGCTCATTCCTCTAGCAGTAACTGGAGGTAGAGATGCTGTAACCAGTCATTGTTGAACACAGTGCTCATTCCTCTAACAGTAACTGGAGGTAGAGCTGTAACCAGTCATTGTTGAGAACAGTGCTCATTCCTCTAACAGTAACTGGAGGTAGAGATGCTGTAACCAGTCATTGTTGAGCACAGTGCTCATTCCTCTAGCAGTAACTGGAGGTAGAGCTGTAACCAGTCATTGTTGAACACAGTGCTCATTCCTCTAACAGTAACTAGAGGTAGAGCTGTAACCAGTCATTGTTGAACACAGTGCTCATTCCTCTAGCAGTAACTGGAGGTAGAGCTGTAACCAGTCATTGTTGAACACAGTGCTCATTCCTCTAGCAATAACTGGAGGTAGAGCTGTAACCAGTCATTGTTGAGCACAGTGCTCATTCCTCTAGCAGTAACTGGAGGTAGAGCTGTAACCAGTCATTGTTGAACACAGTGCTCATTCCTCTAGCAGTAACTGGAGGTAGAGATGTAACCAGTCATTGTTGAACACAGTGCTCATTCCTCTAACAGTAACTGGAGGTAGAGCTGTAACCAGTCATTGTTGAGCACAGTGCTCATTCCTCTAGCAGTAACTGGAGGCAGAGCTGTAACCAGTCATTGTTGAGCACAGTGCTCATTCCTCTAACAGTAACTGGAGGTAGAGCTGTAACCAGTCATTGTTGAACACAGTGCTCATTCCTCTAGCAGTAACTGGAGGTAGAGCTGTAACCAGTCATTGTTGAACACAGTGCTCATTCCTCTAACAGTAACTGGAGGTAGAGATGCTGTAACCAGTCATTGTTGAGCACAGTGCTCATTCCTCTAACAGTAACTGGAGGTAGAGATGCTGTAACCAGTCATTGTTGAGCACAGTGCTCATTCCTCTAGCAGTAACTGGAGGTAGAGCTGTAACCAGTCATTGTTGAACACAGTGCTCATTCCTCTAACAGTAACTGGAGGTAGAGATGCTGTAACCAGTCATTGTTGAACACAGTGCTCATTCCTCTAACAGTAACTGGAGGTAGAGCTGTAACCAGTCATTGTTGAACACAGTGCTCATTCCTCTGGCAGTAACTGGAGGTAGAGCTGTAACCAGTCATTGTTGAACACAGTGCTCATTCCTCTAACAGTAACTGGAGGTAGAGCTGTAACCAGTCATTGTTGAACACAGTGCTCATTCCTCTAACAGTAACTGGAGGTAGAGATGCTGTAACCAGTCATTGTTGAGCCCAGTGCTCATTCCTCTAACAGTAACTAGAGGTAGAGATGCTGTAACCAGTCATTGTTGAGCCCAGTGCTCATTCCTCTAACAGTAACTAGAGGTAGAGATGCTGTAACCAGTCATTGTTGAGAACAGTGCTCATTCCTCTAACAGTAACTGGAGGTAGAGATGTAACCAGTCATTGTTGAACACAGTGCTCATTCCTCTAACAGTAACTGGAGGTAGAGCTGTAACCAGTCATTGTTGAACACAGTGCTCATTCCTCTAGCAGTAACTGGAGGTAGAGATGCTGTAACCAGTCATTGTTGAGCACAGTGCTCATTCCTCTAACAGTAACTGGAGGTAGAGCTGTAACCAGTCATTGTTGAACACAGTGCTCATTCCTCTAACAGTAACTAGAGGTAGAGCTGTAACTAGTCATTGTTGAACACAGTGCTCATTCCTCCAGCAGTAACTGGAGGTAGAGATGCTGTAACCAGTCATTGTTGAACACAGTGCTCATTCCTCTAACAGTAACTAGAGGTAGAGCTGTAACCAGTCATTGTTGAACACAGTGCTCATTCCTCTAACAGTAACTAGAGGTAGAGCTGTAACCAGTCATTGTTGAGCACAGTGCTCATTCCTCTAGCAGTAACTAGAGGTAGAGCTGTAACCAGTCATTGTTGAACACAGTGCTCATTCCTCTAGCAGTAACTGGAGGTAGAGATGCTGTAACCAGTCATTGTTGAACACAGTGCTCATTCCTCTAACAGTAACTGGAGGTAGAGCTGTAACCAGTCATTGTTGAACACAGTGCTCATTCCTCCAACAGTAACTGGAGGTAGAGCTGTAACCAGTCATTGTTGAGAACAGTGCTCATTCCTCTAGCAGTAACTGGAGGTAGAGATGCTGTAACCAGTCATTGTTGAACACAGTGCTCATTCCTCCAACAGTAACTGGAGGTAGAGCTGTAACCAGTCATTGTTGAACACAGTGCTCATTCCTCTAACAGTAACTGGAGGTAGAGCTGTAACCAGTCATTGTTGAACACAGTGCTCATTCCTCTAGCAGTAACTGGAGGTAGAGATGCTGTAACCAGTCATTGTTGAACACAGTGCTCATTCCTCTAGCAGTAACAGGAGGTAGAGCTGTAACCAGTCATTGTTGAGCACAGTGCTCATTCCTCTAACAGTAACTGGAGGTAGAGATGCTGTAACCAGTCATTGTTGAACACAGTGCTCATTCCTCTAGCAGTAACTGGAGGTAGAGATGCTGTAACCAGTCATTGTTGAGCACAGTGCTCATTCCTCTAGCAGTAACTGGAGGTAGAGATGCTGTAACCAGTCATTGTTGAACACAGTGCTCATTCCTCTAGCAGTAACAGGAGGTAGAGCTGTAACCAGTCATTGTTGAGCACAGTGCTCATTCCTCTAACAGTAACTGGAGGTAGAGATGCTGTAACCAGTCATTGTTGAGCACAGTGCTCATTCCTCTGGCAGTAACTGGAGGTAGAGCTGTAACCAGTCATTGTTGAACACAGTGCTCATTCCTCTAGCAGTAACTGGAGGTAGAGATGTAACCAGTCATTGTTGAACACAGTGCTCATCCTCTAGCAGTAACTGGAGGTAGAGATGCTGTAACCAGTCATTGTTGAGAACAGTGCTCATTCCTCTAGCAGTAACTGGAGGTAGAGATGCTGTAACCAGTCATTGTTGAGAACAGTGCTCATTCCTCTAACAGTAACTGGAGGTAGAGATGCTGTAACCAGTCATTGTTGAGCACAGTGCTCATTCCTCTAACAGTAACTGGAGGTAGAGATGCTGTAACCAGTCATTGTTGAACACAGTGCTCATTCCTCTAACAGTAACTGGAGGTAGAGATGCTGTAACCAGTCATTGTTGAGCACAGTGCTCATTCCTCTAGCAGTAACTGGAGGTAGAGCTGTAACCAGTCATTGTTGAACACAGTGCTCATTCCTCTAGCAGTAACTGGAGGTAGAGATGCTGTAACCAGTCATTGTTGAGCACAGTGCTCATTCCTCTAGCAGTAACTGGAGGTAGAGCTGTAACCAGTCATTGTTGAACACAGTGCTCATTCCTCTAGCAGTAACTGGAGGTAGAGATGCTGTAACCAGTCATTGTTGAACACAGTGCTCATTCCTCTAGCAGTAACTGGAGGTAGAGCTGTAACCAGTCATTGTTGAGCACAGTGCTCATTCCTCTGGCAGTAACTGGAGGTAGAGCTGTAACCAGTCATTGTTGAACACAGTGCTCATTCCTCTAGCAGTAACTGGAGGTAGAGATGCTGTAACCAGTCATTGTTGAACACAGTGCTCATTCCTCTAGCAATAACTGGAGGTAGAGATGCTGTAACCAGTCATTGTTGAACACAGTGCTCATTCCTCTAGCAGTAACTGGAGGTAGAGATGCTGTAACCAGTCATTGTTGAACACAGTGCTCATTCCTCTGGCAGTAACTGGAGGTAGAGCTGTAACCAGTCATTGTTGAACACAGTGCTCATTCCTCTGGCAGTAACTGGAGGTAGAGCTGTAACCAGTCATTGTTGAACACAGTGCTCATTCCTCTAACAGTAACTGGAGGTAGAGATGTAACCAGTCATTGTTGAGAACAGTGCTCATTCCTCTAACAGTAACTGGAGGTAGAGATGTAACCAGTCATTGTTGAACACAGTGCTCATTCCTCTAACAGTAACTAGAGGTAGAGCTGTAACCAGTCATTGTTGAGCACAGTGCTCATTCCTCTAGCAGTAACTGGAGGTAGAGCTGTAACCAGTCATTGTTGAACACAGTGCTCATTCCTCTAGCAATAACTGGAGGTAGAGCTGTAACCAGTCATTGTTGAACACAGTGCTCATTCCTCTAGCAATAACTGGAGGTAGAGCTGTAACCAGTCATTGTTGAGCACAGTACTCATTCCTCTAACAGTAACTGGAGGTAGAGATGCTGTAACCAGTCATTGTTGAACACAGTGCTCATTCCTCTAACAGTAACTGGAGGTAGAGATGCTGTAACCAGTCATTGTTGAACACAGTGCTCATTCCTCTAGCAGTAACTGGAGGTAGAGATGCTGTAACCAGTCATTGTTGAGCACAGTGCTCATTCCTCTAACAGTAACTAGAGGTAGAGCTGTAACCAGTCATTGTTGAACACAGTGCTCATTCCTCTAGCAGTAACTGGAGGTAGAGATGCTGTAACCAGTCATTGTTGAACACAGTGCTCATTCCTCTAGCAGTAACTGGAGGTAGAGATGCTGTAACCAGTCATTGTTGAACACAGTGCTCATTCCTCTAGCAGTAACTGGAGGTAGAGATGCTGTAACCAGTCATTGTTGAACACAGTGCTCATTCCTCCAGCAGTAACTGGAGGTAGAGATGCTGTAACCAGTCATTGTTGAACACAGTGCTCATTCCTCTAGCAGTAACTGGAGGTAGAGATGCTGTAACCAGTCATTGTTGAGCACAGTGTTCATTCCTCTAGCAGTAACTGGAGGTAGCACTGTAAGCATTGCAGGATGCTGCACTAGCCTCTGTCATTAAGAGTGGAGTGCACGACCCTGTTGATGGTGGGAATGGCTTGTCTCATTATTGAACGTCAATTTACCTGCTGGTCTTGATATGATTGATATTGATATGATTACACCTCATAGCACAGCAAACCGCTTAAAGCAATTTTATAAATATTATTTTATTTCTTCAAACATGCATACAACATTGTGTAAAAGTATCGTAACGTCAACAATTTTGGAATTACCCACAATCCTCTAAAAACAGAGCCATGTGGCACTATTAAGTATTCATAACTTTAAAAATGTCATAATTCGTTTTAAGTAAAGACGTAAAACATAATAGAATAAAGTAAGAACAACTGATTTAATAAATGTTAGATTGACTTAAAAATATTAAATAATCGTAACTTGTAAAAACTCAATAACTTTAGATTAGCAGAACACAAATAAATTAAGTTATATTTACTCAATTACCTAATATTTGTTACATGATTTGAGTTCTACTGACAGTTGGAGATGTTTAAGTAGCCACTACTCAGTTTCTTTAATGGTGTTAGGCAGTACATTTTTACAGTGTATGTTTAAATGTTTTTAGTCAATGTAATTGTGTATATGTCAATAAATGGAATCCCACCTATATCCCGTGGGGCATCTCTTTGAATACATTCCTGACATGAAATATGGTTTTAGGACGAACATACAGTGCCTTCGGAAAGTATTCAGACCCCTTGACTTTTTCACACATTTTGTTACGTCACAGCCTTATTCTAAAATGGATTACATTTTTTACAATCCTCAGCAATCTACACACAATAACCCATAATGACATGAAAACATGCATGAAATTAGTTTGAATAGGACATATAGCAAAATGCATAGGAAAAGTAGTCATTGACAAGGTTAGAAATAATGATTTTTAATAGAAATAATAATTGTGTCCTTCAAACTTTGCTTTCGTAAAAGAATCCTTCATTTGCAGCGATTACAGCCTTGCAGACCTTTGGCATTCTAGTTGTCAATTTGTTGAGGTAATCTGAAGCGATTTCACCCCATGCTTCCTGAAGCACCTCTCACAAGTTGGATTGGCTTGATGAGCACTTCTTACGTACCATACGGTCAAGCTGCTCCCACAACAGCTCAATAGGGTTGAGATCCGGTGACTGTGCTGGCCACTCCATTATAGACAGAATACCAGCTGACTGCTTCTTCCCTAAATAGTTATTGCATAGTTTGGAGCTGTGCTTTGGGTCACTGTCCTGTTGTAGGATTGGCTCCAATCAAGCGCCGTCCACAGGGTATGGCATGGTATTGCAAAATGGAGTGATAGCCTTCCTTCTTCAAGATCCCTTTTACCCTGTACAAATCTCCCACTTTACCACCACCAAAGCACCCCCAGACCATCACATTACCTCCACCTTGCTTGACAGATGGTATCAAGCACTCCTCCAGCATCTTTTCATTTGGTCTGCGTCTCACAAATGTTATTCTTTGTGATCCGAACACCTCGAACTTCGATTAGTCTGTCCATAACACTTTTTTCCAATCTTCCTCTGTCCAGTGTCTGTGTTCTTTTGCCCATCTTAATCTTTTCTTTTTATTGGCCAGTCTGAGATATGGATTTTTCTTTGCAACTCTGCCTAGAAGGTCAGCATCCCGGAGTCGCCTCTTCACTGTTGACGTTGAGACTGGTGTTTTGTTGGTATTATTTAATGAAGCTGCCAGTTGAGGACCTGTGAGGCGTCTGTTTCTCAAACTAGACACTCTAATGTATTTGTCCTCTTGCTCAGCTGTGCACCGGGGCCTCCCACTCCTCTTTCTATTCTGGTTAGAGCCAGTTTGCGCTGTTCTGTGAAGGGAGTAGTACACAGCGTTGTACGAGATCTTCAGTTTCTTGGCAATTTCTCGCATGGAATAGCCTTCATTTCTCAGAACAAGAATAGACTGACGAGTTTCAGAAGAAAGTTATTTGTTTCTGGCCATTTTGATTCTGTAATCGAACCCATAATTGCTGATGCTCCAGATACTCAACTAGTCTGAAGAAGGCCAGTTTTATTGCTTATTTAAATCAGCACAACAGTTTTCAGCTGTCCTAACATAATTGTAAAAGGGTTTTCTAATTACCAATTAGGCTTTTAAAATGATGAACTTGGATTAGCAAACACAACGTGCCATTGGAACACAGGACTGATGGTTGCTGATAATGGGCCTCTGTACACCTATGTAGATATTCCATAAAAAATCAGCCGTTTCCAGCTACAATAGCCATTTACAACATTAACAATGTCTACACTGTATTTCTGATCAATTTGATGTTATTTTAATGGACAAAAAAATTGCTTTTCTTTCGAAAACAAGTATATTTCTAAGTGACCCCAAACTTTTGAACAGTAGCGTATTCAGACCCTTTGCTATGAGAATCGAAATTGAGCTCAGTTGCATCCTGTTTCCATTGATCATCCTTGAGATGTTTCTACAACTTGATTGGAGTCCACCTGTGGTAAATTCAATTGATTGGACATGATTTGGAAAGGCACACATGTCTGTATAAAGTCCCACAGTTCACAGTGCATGTCAGAGCAAAAACCAAGCCATGAGGTCGAAGGAATTGTCCGTAGAGCTCCGAGACAGGATTGTGTCGAGGCACAGATCTGGGGAATGGTACAAAAACATTTCTGCAACATTGAACGTCCCCAAGAACACAGTGGCCTCCATCATTCTTAAATGGAAGAAGTTTGGAACCACCAAGACTCTTCCTAGAGCTGGCCGCAATGGTCACTCTGACAGAGCTCCAGAGTTCCTCTGTGGAGATGGGAGAACCTTCCAGAAGGACAACCATCCCTGCAGCACTCCACCAATCAGGCCTTTATGGTAGAGTGGCCAGACGGAAGCCACTCCTCAGTAAAAGGCACATGACAGCACGCTTGGAGTTTGCCAAAGGCACTTAAAGTCTCTCAGACCATGAGAAACAAGATTCTTTGGTCTGATGAAACCAAGATTGAACTCTTTGGCCTGAATGCCAAGCGTCATGCCTGGAGGAAACCTGGCACCATCCCTACGGTGAAGCATGGTGGTGGCAGCATCATGCTGTGGGAATGTTTTTCAGCGGCAGGGATTGGGAGACTAGTCAGGATCGAGGGAAAGCTGAACGGAGCAAAGTACAGAGAGATCCTTGATGGAAACCTGCTCCAGAGCGCTCAGGACCTCAGACTAGGGCGAAGGTTCACCTTCCAAGAGGACAACGACCCTAAGCACACAGCCAACACATCGCAGGAGTGGCTTCGGGACAAGTCTCTGAATGTCCTTGAGTGGCCCAGCCAGAGCCCAGACTTGAACCCGATCGAACATCTCTGGAGAGACCTGAAAATAGCTGTGCAGCGACGCTCCCCATCCAACCTGACAGAGTTGAGAGGATCTGCAGAGAAGAATGTGAGAAACTCCCCAAATACATGTGTGCCAAGCTTGTAGCATCATACCCAAGAAGACTCAAGGCTGTAATCGCTGTCAAAGGTGCTTCAACAAAGTACTGAGTAAAGGGTCTGAATACTTATGTAAATGTACATTTTTGCTTTGTCATTATGGGGTATTGTGTGTAGATTGATGAGGGGAATTTTTTCAAATCAATTTTAGAATAAGGCTGTAACCTAACAAAATGTGGAAAAAGTCAAGGGGTCTGAATACTTTCCGAAGGCACTGTATTGTAGTTTTGCCACGCGCTAACAACTGCCCCTTGAGGATTAATTAAGTTATTGAATTGATTTTAATGAAATTAAGTCAGTAAAAGCAAAATCCCATTTCAATAATTGAATATATATATATATATATGTGGTCCTCTGTAGCTCAGCTGGTAGAGCACGGCGCTTGTAACGCCAAGGTAGTGGGTTCGATCCCCGGGACCACCCATACACAAAAAAAAATGTATGCACGCATGACTGTAAGTCGCTTTGGATAAAAGCGTCTGCTAAATGGCATATTATTATTATATATACAGTACCGTTCAAAAGTTTGGACACACCTACTCATTCAAGAGTTTTTCTTTATTTCTACTATTTTCTACATTGTAGAATAATAGTGAAGACATAAAATCTATGAAATAAGACATTTGGAATCATGTAGTAAACGAAGAAGTGTTAAACAAATCAAAATATATTTGAGATTCTTCAAAGTAGCTGTCATCAAGGCAAAAGGTGGCTACTTTGAAGAATCTCAAACATAAAATATATTTGGATTTGTTTAACACTTTTTTGGTTACTACATGATTCCATAAGTGTTTTTTCATAGTTTTGATGTCTTCACTATTATTCTACAATGTAGAAAATAGTAAAAATAAAGAAAAACTGTTGAATGAGTAGGTGTGTCCAAACTTTTGACGGGTACTGAATATATATTTTTTAATGGAGAAGCTATTAATTCCAAACGTTTTTCAATTTTAGAATTTGTACTTAAAATCAGTATCTGAATTGAGTGACTTCAATTCAAATGGACCCTAACACAGCTGTACACTATTGCAAACAAAACATAAATCTCATGCAGTACAATACGACATCACTTTTTTTACATAATTAACTTCTCTTGATGTGTGACTGCTGTCCTTAAGAGGGGAAACGGTCTTAATCTCATTCTGTGTTTTCATGGTCACATTTCAGGTCTTTGTCCAAAAGGCAAGAATGCTCAGAAACCTCTGGAATGCCTCATTCACGGCATTACAGGTCCATCCCACCGAGTCTCTCACACACACACACACACACACACACACACACACACACACACACACACCCTCGCACACACACACACACACACACACACACACACACACACACACACACACACACACACACACACACACACACACACACACACACACACACACACACACACACACACACACACACACACACACACACACACCCTCGCACTCACACACACACACACACACACACCCTCGCACACACACACACACACACACACACACACACACACACACACACACACACACACACACACACACACACACTTCCCTTGACAAGCAGTGAGTAAAGTGTGTATGAACATTCTGTTGTTTGGCCTCCATTATCTTCCAATGGCCTTTGATCCACTATGTAATATCAAATCAAATCAAAAGTTATTGGTCACATACACGTGTTTAGCAGATGTTACTGCGGGTGTAGCGAAATGCTTGTGCTTCTAGCTCCGACAGTGCAGTAATATCTAACAAGTAATATCTAACAATTTCACAACATACACCCAATACACACAAATCTAGTAAGGTAATGGAATTTAAGAATATATACATATATGGACAAGCAATGACAGAGCGGCATGGACTAAGATGCAGTAGAATATTATAGAATAGAATACAGTATACAGTGAGGGAAAAAAGTATTTGATCCCCTGCTGATTTTGTACGTTTGCCCACTGACAAAGAAATGATCAGTCTATAATTCTAATGGTAGATGGTAGGTTTATTTGAACAGTGAGAGACAGAATAACAACAAAGAAATCCAGAAAAATGCATGTCAAAAATGTTATAAATTGATTTGCATTTTAATGAGGGAAATAAGTATTTGACCCCTCTGCAAAACATGGCTTAGTATTTGGTGGCAAAGCCCTTGTTGGCAATCACAGAGGTCAGACGTTTCTTGTAGTTGGCCACCAGGTTTGCACACATCTCAGGAGGGATTTTGTCCCACTCCTCTTTGCAGATCTTCTCCAAGTCATTAAGGTTTCGAGGCTGACGTTTGGCAACTCGAACCTTCAGCTCCCTCCACAGATTTTCTATGGGATTAAGGTCTGGCTAGGCTACTCCAGGACCTTAATGTGCTTCTTCTTGAGCCACTCCTTTGTTGCCTTGGCCGTGTGTTTTGGGTCATTGTCATGCTGGAATACCCATCCACGACCCATTTTCAATGCCCTGGCTGAGGGAAGGAGGTTCTCACCCAAGATTTGACGGTACATGGCCCCATCCATCGTCCCTTTGATGCGGTGAAGTTGTCCTATCCCCTTAGCAGAAAAACACCCCCAAAGCATAATGTTTCCACCTCCATGTTTGACGGTGGGGATGGTGTTCTTGGGGTCATAGGCAGCATTCCTCCTCCTCCAAACACGGCGAGTTGAGTTGATGCCAAAGAGCTCCATTTTGGTCTCATCTGACCACAACACTTTCACCCAGTTCTCCTCTGAATCATTCAGATGTTCATTGGCAAACTTCAGACGAGCCTGTATATGTGCTTTCTTGAGCAGGGGGACCTTGCGGGCGCTGCAGGATTTCAGTCCTTCACAGCATAGTGTGTTACCAATTGTTTTCTTGGTGACTATGGTCCCAGCTGCCTTGAGATCATTGACAAGATCCTCCTGTGTAGTTCTGGGCTGATTCCTCACCGTTCTCATGATCATTGCAACTCCACAAGGTGAGATCTTGCATGGAGCCCCAGGCCGAGGGAGATTGACAGTTCTTTTGTGTTTCTTCCATTTGCAAATAATCGCACCAACTGTTGTCACCTTCTCACCAAGCTGCTTGGCGATGGTCTTGTAGCCCGTTCCAGCCTTGTGTAGGTCTACAATCTTGTCCCTGACATCCTTGGAGAGCTCTTTGGTCTTGGCCATGGTGGAGAGTTTGGAATTTGATTGATTGATTGCTTCTGTGGACAGGTGTCTTTTATACAGGTAACAAGCTGAGATTAGGAGCACTCCCTTTAAGAGTGTGCTCCTAATCTCAGCTCGTTACCTGTATAAAAGACACCTGGGAGCCAGAAATCTTTCTGATTGAGAGGGGGTGAAATACTTATTTTCCTGATTAAAATGCAAATCAATGTATAACGTTTTTGAGATGCTTTTTTCTGGATTTTGTTGTTGTTATTCTGTCTCTCACTGTTCAAATAAACCTACCATTAAAATTATAGACTGATCATTTCTTTGTCAGTGGGCAAACGTACAAAATCAGCAGGGGATCAAATACTTTTTCCCCCTCACTGTATATAGTGCAATATATGTAAACATTATTAAAGTGACTAGTGTTCCATTTCTTAAAGTGGCCAGTGGCAGCATTGGAATAGCAGTTGAAATGTGACGTATGAGGTGAAATGTTTTTGTTGTGGAGAACATAAATATGTCATGAGAAGTGTTGACAACCAATGTCAGTGGTGACGACCAAACACAACTTTGATTTGATTTCATCCCAGTAGTTCATCAACGGATGGTTCACTGAACCATGTGTTCTACTATGGTCAATAACAGAAAAAGTTTGTGTGAAATAACAGGTTCTACAAGTTATTGGAGAACATTTTAGAAAAGACAGCACAACACCATAGCATGACCCTCAAGTCCTTTGTTTGGGACGGGGCTAAGAGCTTTCATTTACTGGCAGCAGTCTGAGAGAAAGGACTATAGAGAATCTATCTATAGAAGTGCCCAGTGCATCATTGAACATCTCGAACTACAATAGCAAGGACATAGAGATCAATAGTAGAGAGGTAAATGAGAGAACATATTTTTCAGGGTGGGGTTCAACCACAGTCGGCTTCAACCACAGTCGGGTTCAACCACAGATCAGGTGCACTGTGTGTCCATGACAACCCTCCATCGCCTCCATTCCATCTCCTCAGAGGAGAAACATTCAGAAATTATTATTTCCATTGCCACCCACATAAGCTTTCCAAAACTATAGCTGCTGCATGGTTATTACTTCCTATATCAGGGGCCGAGTATCAAATGGGACCCTACTCCTTCCCTATATCGTGCACTACTTTTGACCAAATCCCTATGTGCCCTGGTCTAGAGTAGTGCACTATAAAGGGAATAGGGTACCATTTGGGACTCGGGCAGGTTCACTATTTTCTGCCTTTTTTTTTTTTTTTTAGCTTATTAATGATAATAGCCGATAATTATGTGCAAATTAAACCCATGGAGGTTGATGTGATGTGTGAAGTGTAATATAAAACATTGGAGAGGGGCAAGCCGAGGCACTTTACCTCTTTTAGATTACAGCCCTCAGTTGACGAGAGGTTTTAAAATGTCTCTATCCCCCTCTGTGCCCAATTCATTCTGACTCCTCCAGGTAGCTATGGTTCATAGCAACAGTCATTACAAGAGTTCCCTGCACATTCTGCTGCAGAATTCACAGAACAGAGAGTACATATTGTAGCCTCTGTATATTTACATTACAAATATATCAACTGTACAATATGGAGTTTGGTATAGTTAATGTTGAGGATGTAATGACCAGACCGGTGGTTCCCAACCAGGGGTACTAGGACCCCTTGGGGTAGTGTACTTAGCCTATCCACAGGGGGTACTTGAGAAGACTCATGAGACCATAGGCTTACTGGTAAAATGCACATGCGGGGGTATTTCAGGGGTACTGCGGAGAGAGCAGAACTCAGTCGGTAGTACAGTAAATGATAAAGGGGCCAGAGAATATGCAGAGACAAAGCTGCAGAGAAAAACTAAAAAAAACGGGAAAACAGTTTTTGAAAACATTGGTATTGGAAAAGCGTTGGACACATGCTCTCTGTAATGACGGGGGTTTTCTGCAGCACAGTTATGAGGCCCCTGCAATAGACTGGCGTCTTGTCCAGGGGCTGCACCTGTACACCAAGCTGCTTCACGCTACAAAACCAGGAGAGCTCCTGCACCTATGAGCTGTTCTGGTTCACACAAGACAAGGCTACTTACTGGTTCACACAAGACAAGGCTACTTACTGGTTCTGCATCCTGGGCTGACCAATCACCACTATACACAACTGTTCTGCATCCTGGGCTGACCAATCACCACTATACACAACTGTTCTGCATCCTGGGCTGACCAATCACCACTATACACAACTGTTCTGCATCCTGGGCTGACCAATCACCACTATACACAACTGTTCTGCAGCCTGGGCTGACCAATCACCACTATACACAACTGTTCTGCATCCTGGGCTGACCAATCACCACTATACACAACTGTTCTGCATCCTGGGCTGACCAATCACCACTATACATAACTGTTCTGCATCCTGTTCTGCATCCTGGGCTGACTACAAAGACATACTTTAATGTTGCATCAGCTTCATGGGGTTTAACAAAACATAGCCTCCTCTCTAGTTTATTTTTCATAGTTTATCAAGGGTGTTGTGACTCTTCTGTTCTCGTTCTGTTCGTCCGTTTCATCTCAGACTCCAGTCTTCCAGTCTCTCTCTCTCTCTCTCTCTCTCTCTCTCTCTCTCTCTCTCTCTCTCTCTCTCTCTCTCTCTCTCTCTCTCTCTCTCTCTCTCTCTCTCTCTCTCTCTCTCTCTCTCTCTCTCTCTCTCTCTCTCTCTCTCTCTCTCTCTCTCTCTCTCTCTCTCTCTCTCTCTCTCTCTCTCTCTCTCTCTCTCTCTCTCTCTCTCTCTCTCTCTCTCTCTCTCTCTCTCTCTCTCTCTCTCTCTCTCTCTCTCTCTCTCTCTCTCTCTCTCTCTCTCTCTCTCTCTCTCTCTCTCTCTCTCTCTCTCTCTCTCTCTCTCTCTCTCTCTCTCTCTCTCTCTCTCTCTCTCTCTCTCAACAACCTTGGGGCCAGAATTCTGTTTGCCATCCTATCTTCTAACCCAGAATTTACCAACCTTGGTTTTGCCCTAGCACTACACAGCTAATTCAAAGAATCAAAGCTTGATAATTTAGGGCTCTATTCAATCTGTATAGCTGAAGTGTTTACTGTGAATGCTGTCTCCGCTAAAGCAGGAACATTGCCTTTGAATTTCAATCATGCTGTAAAGCTGAACTTATTGATGTGGATTGAATAGAGTCCTTAGTGTTAATTCCCTTCATTTTGTATCATTCCATCCATTACAACGATTCTTGTACCTTAATCTGCTTCCTCTGTAAATGATGTCAGGTCCGTGTGGTTGTAGCTGAAGATCACCACTAGCAAATGGGGGATAATATTTAGGACTCTATTCCATCTGTAGCGCTGAAGCGGTACGGATAGCGTGCTAGAAATGTAAAGGTCATTTTCTATTGAGCTGACATCTACAGCGTTGACAGTGAATGCTGTCTCCTCTAACGCGGGAGCATTGCCTTTTAAATTTATATCACGCAGTAACGCTGAATTTCCATGATAAAGGAGTGAACAGAGCCCTTAATAAAAAAAACATTGACATGAAGGCTGATTAAATAATTATGGAGCACAGATCAAACCGTTATTACAGTTATACTTCGTTGATCTCCATATTCTAAACACATTCTCCATAGCCTACATTCTAGTGTTGTGCCGATCAAATTCAAATTAAAAAAAGGTACACAGTTTTTAAAAGGGCTTGCTTTAAATAAATGAACGGAAAAGCACATTTAATGAAAGCTTCCTGATCAATTCTGTCGGGCCACCCAATGGGTGTGTTTTCGGGGGCTGAATTAAATGTATTCAGTGCGTGCAAATGAGCCACACCCGCATAGCTCACTAGGCACCTGCATAAGGTAAGTCTGAATTACAACAACTGAGAAAGAGTTATCTGCTCCTCTGCGTCTGCAGTCCCTGCCCATAGCCAGTTCAGAGCCCTCAGCCTCAGCTGGCCCTCAGCCTCAGCTGGCCCTCAGCCTCAGCTGGCCCTCAGCCTCAGCTGGCCCTCAGCCTCAGCTGGCCCCGTCTCCTGCTCAGCTAGATTCTCAGTCTCAGCTAGGTTCTCAGTCTCCTGCTCAGCTGGGTTCTCAGTCGCCTGCTCAGCTAGATTGTCCGTCTCAACTGGGTCCTCAGTCTCCTGCTCAGCTGGCTCCTCAGTCTCCTGCTCAGCTGGCTCCTCAGTCTCCTGCTCAGCTGGCTTCTCAGTCTCCTGCTCAGCTGGCTTCTCTGTCTCCTGCTCAGCTGGCTTCTCAGTCTCATGCTCAGCTGGCTCCTCAGTCTCCTGCTCAGCTGGCTCCTCAGTCTCCTGCTCAGCTGGCTTCTCGGTCTCCTGCTCAGCTGGCTTCTCAGTCTCCTGCTCAGCTGGCTTCTCTGTCTCCTGCTCAGCTGGCTTCTCAGTCTCCTGCTCAGCTGGCTCCTCAGTCTCCTGCTCAGCTGGCTTCTCAGTCTCCTGCTCAGCTGGCTTCTCAGTCTCCTGCTCAGCTGGCTTCTCAGTTTCCTGCCATACATGGCTTGCAGTCCTCCGTCTAGGTAGTAGGTGCTAAGTCCCTTACCCTGTCAGGCTTTTTATACATGACCCTAAGCATGATGGGATGTTAATTGTTTAATTAACTCAGGAACCACACCTACCGTATGTGGAAGCACCTGCTTTCAATATACTTTGTATCCCTCATTTACTCAAGTGTTTCCTTTATTTTGCCAGTTACCTGTATGTTGCCAACAGTGGTGTAAACATACTTTTAGGTAGTTTTTTTGGGTATCTGTACTTTGCATTAATATTTATATTTTTGACAACTTTGACCTTTACTTCACTACATTCCTAAAGAAAATAATGTACTTTTTACCCCAATACATTTTCCCTAACACCCAAAAGTACTCGTTAGATTTTGAATGCTTAGCAGGACAGGAAAGTGGTCCAATTTACGCACTTATCCAAAGAACATACCTGTTCATCCCTACTGCCTCTGATCTGGCAGACTCACTAAACACAAATGCTTCGCTTGAAAATTGTTTCTGAGTGTTGGAGTGTGCCTCAGGCTATCTGTAAATTTAAAAAACTAGAAAATTGTGCCGTCTGGTTTGCTAAATATAAGGAATTTAAATGATTTATACTTTTGCTTTTGATAATTAAGTATATTTTAGCATTTACATTTACTTTTGATACTTAAGAATATTTAAAACCAAATACTTTTAGACTTTTACTCAAGTAGTATTTTACTGGGTGAGTTTCACATATACTTGAGCCATTTTCTATTAAGATAGCTTTACTCAAGTATGACAATTGGGTACTTTATTTTACTTTTTCCACCACTGGTTGCCAGTAGAACTGTCTATCACATGGTACCGCAGTGATTTATGTAACATTACATGCTACTGTTATTAGCAGGGTGCCATTCTATAGTTTCTGGAATTTTCCAGCCTTATCCAGCTTGCTCTCATGATCCAGCGAATGTACAGTGGCCATGCCTCCAGATAACATCTAGCCAGGACAGCGAGAGGGACATACAGTTGAAGTCGGAAGTTTAACATACACCTTTGCCAAATACATTTAAACTCAGTTTTTCACAATTCCTGACATTTAATTCTAGTAACAATTCCCTGTTTTAGGTCTGTTAGGATCACCACTTTATTTTAAGAATGTGAAATGTCAGAATAATAGTAGAGAGAATGATTTATTTCAGCTTTTATTTCTTTCATCACATTCCCAGTGGGTCAGAAGTTTACATACACTCAATTAGTATTTGGTAGCATTGCCTTTAAATTGTTTAACTTGGGTCAAACGTTTCGGGTAGCCTTCCACAAGCTTCCCACAATAAGTTGGGTGAATTTTGACCCATTCCTCCTGACAGAGCTGGTGTAACTGAGTCAGGTTTGTAGGCCTCCTTGCTCGCACACGATTTTTCAGTTCTGCCCATACATTTTCTATAGGATTGAGGTCAGGGCTTTGTGATAGCCACTCCAATACCTTAACTTTGTTGTCCTTAAGCCATTTTGCCACAACTCTGGAAGTATGCTTGGGGTCATTGTCCATTTGGAAGACCCATTTGCGACCAACCTTTAACTTCCTGACTGATGTCTTGAGATGTTGCTTCAATATATCCACATAATTTTCCTTCCTCATGATGCCATCTCTTTTGTGACGTGCACAGGTCCCTCCTGCAGCAAAGCACCCCCCAGCATAATGCTGCCACCCCAGTGCTTCACGGTTGGGATGGTGTTCTTCAGCTTGCAAGCATCCCCCTTTTTCCTCCAAACATAACGATGGTCATTATGGCCAAACAGTTCTATTTTTGTTTCATCAGACCAGAGGACATTTCTCCAAAAAGTACAATCTTTGTCCCCATGTGCAGTTGCAAACCGTAGTCTGGCTTTTTTATGGCGGTTTTGGAGAAGTGGCTTCTTCCTTGATGAGCGGCCTTTCAGGTTATGTCGATATAGGACTCGTTTTACTGTGGATATAGATAATTTTCTACCTGTTTCCTCCAGCATCTTCAAAGAGGCACTGAGTTTGAAGGTAGGCCTTGAAATACATCCACAGGTACACCTCCAATTGACTCAAATGATGTCAATTAGCCTATTAGAAGCTTCTAAAGCCATGACATAATTTTCTGGAATTTTCCAAGCTGTTTAAAGGCACAGTCAAACTTCTGACCCACTATAATTGTGATACAGTGAATTATAAGTGAAATAACCTGTCTGTAAACAATTGTTGGAAAAATTACTTGTGTCATGCACAAAGTAGATGTCCTAACCGACTTGCCAAAACTATAGTTTGTTAACAAGAAATTTGTAGAGTTGTTGAAAAACGAGTTTTAATGACTCCAACCTAAGTGTATGTAAACTTCCGCCTTCAACTGTACATCTTAATGGGGCCTTGTAGTTGACAAAGCAAAAACAGGTTGAGAAATTTTTGTAAATGTATTAGGAAAAAAAACCTTAGGGTCGTTGTCCTGTTGGAAGATGAACCTTCGCCCCAGTCTGAGGTCCTGAGCGCTCTGGAGCAGGTTTTCATCAAGGATCTCTCTGTACTTTGCTCCGTTCAGCTTTTTCCCTCGATCCTGACTAGTCTCCCAGTCCCTGCTGCTGAAAAACATTCCCACAGCATGAGGCTGCCACCACCATGCTTCACCGTAGGGATGGTGCCAGGTTTCCTCCAGACGTGATGCTTGGCATTCAAGCCAAAGAGTTCAATCTTGGTTTCATCAGACCAGAGAATCTTGTTTCTCATGGTCTGAGAGTCTTAAGGTGCCTTTTGGCAAACTCCAAGCGGGCTGTCATGTGCCTTTTACTGAGGTGTGGCTTCCGTCTGGCCTGATTGGTGGAGTGCTGCAGAAATGGTTGTCCTTCTGGAAGTTTCTTCCATCTCCACAGAGGAACTCTGGAGCTCTGTCAGAGTGACCATTGGGTTCTTGGTCACCTCCCTGAGCAAGGCCCTTCTCCCCGATTGCTCAGTTTGGCCGGGCAGCCAGCTCTAGGAAGAGTCTTGGTGGTTCCAAACTTCTTCCATTTAAGAATGATGGAGGCCACCATGTTCTTGGGGACCTTCAATGCTGCAGAAATGTTTTGGTACCCTTCCCCAGACCCGTGCCTCGACACAATCCTGTCTCGGAGCTCTACGGACAATTCCTTCCACCTCGTGGCTTGGTTTTTGCTCTGACATGCACTGTCAACTGTGGGACCTTTTATAGACAGGTGTGTGCCTTTCCAAATCATGTCCAATCAATTGAATTTACCACAGGTGGACTCCAATCAAGTTGTAGAAAAATCTCAAGGATGATCAATGGAAACAGGATGCACCGGAGCTCAATTTCAAGTCTCATAGCAAAGGGTCTGAATACTTACGCAAATAAGGTATTTCTGTTTTTTATTTGTAATACATTTGCAAAAATGTCTAAAAACCTGTTTCGCTTCGTCATTATGGAGTATTGTGTGTAGACTGATGAGGATTTTTATTTATTTAATACATTTTAGAATAAGGCTGTAACGTAACAAAATGTGGAATGCACTGTATGTACAGTGGGGGAAAAAAGTATTTAGTCAGCCACCAATTGTGCAAGTTCTCCCACTTAAAAAGATGAGAGAGGCCTGTCATTTTCATCATAGGTACACGTCAACTATGACAGACAAATTGAGAAAAAGAAATCCAGAAAATCACATTGTAGGATTTTTTATGAATTTATTTGCAAATTATGGTGGAAAATAAGTATTTGGTCACCTACAAACAAGCAAGATTTCTGGGTCTCACAGACCTGTAACTTCTTCTTTAAGAGGCTCCTCTGTCCTCCACTCGTTACCTGTATTAATGGCACCTGTTTGAACTTGTTATCAGTATAAAAGACACCTGTCCACAACCTCAAACAGTCACACTCCAAACTCCACTATGGCCAAGACCAAAGAGCTGTCAAAGGACACCAGAAACAAAATTGTAGACCTGCACCAGGCTGGGAAGACTGAATCTGCAATAGGTAAGCAGCTTGGTTTGAAGAAATCAACTGTGGGAGCAATTATTAGGAAATGGAAGACATACAAGACCACTGATAATCTCCCTCGATCTGGGGCTCCACGCAAGATCTCACCCCGTGGGGTCAAAATGATCACAAGAACGGTGAGCAAAAATCCCAGAACCACACGGGGGGACCTAGTGAATGACCTGCAGAGAGCTGGGACCAAAGTAACAAAGCCTACCATCAGTAACACACTACGCCGCCAGGGACTCAAATCCTGCAGTGCCAGACGTGTCCCCCTGCTTAAGCCAGTACATGTCCAGGTGCGTCTGAAGTTTGCTAGAGTGCATTTGGATGATCAAGAAGAGGATTGGGAGAATGTCATATGGTCAGATGAAACCAAAATATAACTTTTTGGTAAAAACTCAACTCGTCGTGTTTGGAGGACAAAGAATGCTGAGTTGCATCCAAAGAACACCATACCTACTGTGAAGCATGGGGGTGGAAACATCATGCTTTGGGGCTGTTTTTTTGCAAAGGGACCAGGACGACTGATCCGTGTAAAGGAAAGAATGAATGGGGCCATGTATCGTGAGATTTTGAGTGAAAACCTCCTTCCATCAGCAAGGGCATTGAAGATGAAACGTGGCTGGGTCTTTCAGCATGACAATGATCCCAAACACACCGCCCGGGCAACGAAGGAGTGGCTTCGTAAGAAGCATTTCAAGGTCCTGGAGTGGCCTAGCCAGTCTCCAGATCTCAACCCCATAGAAAATCTTTGGAGGGAGTTGAAAGTCCGTGTTGCCCAGCAACAGCCCCAAAACATCACTGCTCTAGAGGAGATCTGCATGGAGGAATGGGCCAAAATACCAGCAACAGTGTGTGAAAACCTTGTGAAGACTTACAGAAAACGTTTGACCTGTGTCATTGCCAACAAAGGGTATATAACAAAGTATTGAGAAACTTTTGTTATTGACCAAATACTAATTTTCCACCATCATTTGCAAATAAATTCATAAAAAATCCTACAATGTGATTTTCTGGATTTATTTTTCTCATTTTGTCTGTCATAGTTGACGTGTACCTATGATGAAAATTACAGGCCTCTCTCATCTTTTTAAGTGGGAGAACTTGCACAATTGGTGGCTGACTAAATACTTTTTTCCCCCACTGTATGTATGCATTTATGTATGTATCCAACAGATCCACAGATGATGCAATCTCTATTGCACTCCACACTGCCCTTTCCCACCTGGACAAGAGGAAAACCTACGTGAGAATGCTATTCATTGACTACAGCTCAGCATTCAACACCATAGTACCCTCAAAGCTCATCACTAAGCTAAGGACCCTGGGACTAAACACCGCCCTCTGCAACTGGATCCTGGACTTCCTGACGGGCCGCCCCCAGGTGGTAAGGGTAGGTAACAACAGCTTCTACCTCCAAGCCATAAGACAGCTAATCATGGCTACACAGACTATTTGCATTGCCCCCCCACCCCACCCCCTCTTTTACACTGCTGCTACTCTCTGTTTATTATCTATGCATAGTCACTTTAACTCTCCCCCAATTTTTCTTAAAACTGCATTGTTGGTTAAGGGCTTATAAGTAAGCATTTCACTGTAAGGTCTACACACCTGTTGTATTCGGCGCATGTGGCAAATAAAATATGATTTGATTAGATTTTTCTATGTACACTTCTCATTCTGCAGTAGTTATATAGGATGAGCCGTCACTAGAATACAGGGCACCCTATATGTAGACTTGTCATTCTGATAATGGTCGTGGATTATTATTGTATACATGGATCCTCATGATTTATTCTCTCCTTTCTCATTCCACACATAAAATAGCTCTAAAGGAAGCAGCTGTGTGTCTTTAACAACAACCTTGGGGCCAGAATTCAGTTTTACAATCCTATCCTCTAACCGATCCCCTTATCTCCTCTCTTGTCCTTCAGAGGTCCTATAAAAGCCCGGAGCCTGGCAGACTCCAGCTGCCGTCGCTGTCGCCAACATTACAGTAATGCTGCCTGCCGTAGTGAAGCTCTGCTGTGGAATCTCCTACCCTCACCTCAGGACCATGGCAGGTAAAAAACATACAACTATATCATCTTGGTTGTGTCCCAAATGGCCTCCTATTTCCTATGTAGTGCACTACTTTTTATCCAGGGCCCTATTGGGGGCCATTTTGGATGCAGCACTGGAGAGAAACATCACATTTCTCTCATTCCTTAGATTGTAGGATTACCGTGTCGTGCACAATGCACGTAGCCTGGTCCCAGATCAGTTTCTGCTGCCTTGCCAACTCCCTCTTATGGTCGTTGCAAGACAGCACAAACAGGTCTGGGACCAGCCAGTGCACGTGCGTCTGGATGGAGTTATCTATTGTTGCTGTTATTACTATGGCGTCTTGGCTGTGACTAGTAGTAGTCTTTGTTTCCTGACAAGTCCTTTAAGTCCCCATCAACAACTCTGCCAAGTGTACATCACTTTGAGTTGCAGAATGGATCAAATCCATCCTGAGTGGCAGTCTGTGTCATGGTAAACATGTTTGGCTTGATAATGAGAAATGGAGTTGACAGGCTATATGAAAATGTGCTGACTGTTATTATCGTTGTTGTTGTTGTTGTTGTTGTCCCATGACAGGACTGCAACGGCCAGCTATCGCAGCGATCGGCCAGGAACTTGCTCACATGCAGAGGAGTGGGCAGACCCAACTACCAGCATGGACCAACCATACGGGTTGGCAGACTGGCACCGCTCAGCATCAGCACAGTGGTAAGCCTGGGAATGACACACAGATTACACACATTTTCAACGGCATTATTATTTTACACAGAGCACAAACTGCCCTTATCATAGTTATATTGACATATTTTCCAAGGGCATTACTTTTTTTACTATAAAACTTTTACTGACCATTGAATATTAAACAGCTTCAATTACAACTGGATCGAAGTGAGCGCTGCTGTGAGGGGCCCCTTTATCATGTGTATGTAAACGTGTTACAGAGAGCTCCAGAAGAGAGATAGCCAACCCAGTCCCATTGAAGGAGGATGAGCTGCTGTACATAAGGCGAGGCCACGAGGCGCTGACCAAGGCTCTGGACATTGTGGAGGATAAGGACGGATGGGAAACAGAACTCACAGAGGTAGTGCATCATCCATACAACCGTCTAGCGTTGATTAAAGAGGCAATACAGAATTGGTACATTGATTTTTGGCAAACCATCATGTATTGTCCCTTTAAAATGTGTTGCTTCCTGTGTAAAATGCTTCCAAAAATAGCTATTGCTAATGAAACCTTATACTGATGCCAAACCACCAAACTGTCATATAGGACAAGGGGGTAGGTACATGATCTGACTATAGGACAAGGGGGTAGGTACATGATCTGACTATAGGACAAGGGGGTAGGTACATGATCTGAATAGCTATCGCCATTGTATCCCGTCTTCAAAACCCATCAAATCTAATTGACATAGGCCATTGTTGCCACAATGTCAAACCTTTTAACATTTTTACCTTTTAGTCAATTAGCAGACGTTCTTATCCAGAGCAACTTAACAGCCAAGTGCATTCAACTTAGTTCAGAAGGGACCCTTTTTGACTTGTAGGAGAAAATACACTTTGTATAAAATCTCAGAACCCAGAACCAAATGTGCTATTAGTTATTTAAATTGGCTGTTCCAAAAGCAGTAGCTACATTTTTACACTGACTTACAGTTTTAGTGAGTGCATACATTTTCATACTGGCCCCCCCGTGGGAAACGAATCCACAACCCTGGCGGTTGCAAGCGCCATGCTCTACCAACTGATCTACAGGGGACTTAGCTACTCTTACGCTCAGAGTCTCTCACAAGACGTTCTTTCTGTAACTATGTCTTGTGGGATGCATACTATTGCCACATTGCCAAACTTTCTCTTTCCGTTACTTTGACATTTAGGTAAAAACTGGGACTTGATCTAAATAGCTATTGGCATTGAAAATCTTGTACCGGTATATGCATATAGATGCCTCACTGCCAAAACGTTATAACTCTGGAGTAGAGAAACTTTCTGTAATCTCAGAACCAAATGGAAGTAGAAAGACTATCACAAGAGAACGTTCAGTAATTGTGTTGTATAGGAAACCATGGACATCGTTAGAAACCTTCCTGAAAAAAACCGTTGTTGTTAAAAAAGGAAACCATATGGACGCCACATTCCAAAACGTCTTGTAACTTTCCGTAAACACTGTTGTGTTGTCATAGGAGAACGGGGATGTGGTCTACAGTAAAGTGTTGTCGGGGGACAGGAAGGTCTTCAGACTGGAGACTGTGTTAGAAGCCACCCCAGAAGAGATACATCACATCCTGTGGAAGGTCGAGGAGATGCACCAGTGGAACCCAAGCATCAAAAACATCAAGGTAACTGTTCCGTCATAGTAGGGCAGCTGTTGGTCAGTGTGTAATCTTAACACCTCCCCTTAGGATATCATTGATGACTGTAAGTTGCTTTGGATAAAAGCGTCTGCTAAATGGAATATTATATTATTATTATTATTATTATTATTATTATTATTATTATATTATTATTATAATAATTATATTATTATTATAATTATATTATAATTATAATTATATTATTATTATTATTATATTATTATTATATTATTATTATATTATTATTATTATAATAATTATATTATTATTATTATATTATTATTATTATTATTATTATTATATAATTATAATTATAATTATAATTATAATTATAATTATATTATGATTATTATTATTATTATTATCTTCTGTTCTCCTTCCTCTATCTATTACGGCATCCTTTACATTTATATTCTACACGTGTTATTATCCAACTGGTATTGTATTTACCTTCTAAGTATGTGTATCAGGGCGTCTGTAAACTGTAAAATATTTGTAACAAGGTGTTTCTAAAACTCTCATGCACAATTTAGGCATATTTTATAACTACAGTGGCAAGAAAAAGTATGTGAACCTTTTGGAATTACCTGCATTTCTGCATAAATTGGTCATACAATTTGATCTGATCTTCATCTAAGTCACAAAAATAGACAAACACAGTCTGCTTAAACTAATAACACACAAACATTTATAAGTTTTCATGTCTTTATTGAACATACCGTGTAAACATTCACAGTGCAGGGTGGGAAAAGTATGTGAACCCTTGGATTTAATAACTGGTTGACCCTCCTTTGGCAGCAATAACTGTCACGCCCTGACCTATAGGCTCTAGTTAGTTTGGTCAGGGTGTGAATATATGTGGGGGTTTTTCTATGTGGGGGATTCTATGTTTGTATTTCTATGTTTGGCCGGGTGTGATTCCCAATCAGAGGCAGCTGTCGCTCGTTGTCTCTGATTGGGGATCATACTTAGGCAGCCAGTTTTTCTGCCTGGGTTGTGGGATCTTGTTTGTGTTCGGTGAGTTTTGGCTTGTTCGTGTATAGCCTTCCGACGTCACGTTTCGTTGTCTTTTGTTGTTTTTGTATGTTTATAAACATGTATGCATTTCACGCTGCGCCTTGGTCTGGCCCGTTTATCAACGACCGTGACAGAAGATCCCACCAAAAATGGACCAAGCAGCGTGCCCAGGAGCAGACACCCTGGACACAGGTGGGGAAGTCATTTTGGACTTGGGAGGAGATATTGGCTGGTGGAGGACCCTGGGCGAAGGTGGAAGCCCAGGCAGGAGAGGAGCAATGGCAACACAGAAGGCGCCGGCCGAGGAGGAAGCCCGAGAGACAGCCCCAATAATTTTTTTGGGGGGGCCTAAAAGGGTGATCGGGGATCGACAGAGAAGAGCCCCGACCACTGCACTCGTAGGGGCTCAGGGAGGAGTCCTCACGGGAGGAGGACTGGGCGCGGAGAGTGAAAGACTGGTACAGTCAGAGATCTCTAACGTCAGTTCCCAGTCTGGTACACCTCGTGCCTGCGTCTCGCAACAAGCTAGTGGTGCGTGTTCCCAGTCCAGTACGGCCCGTCCCTGTTCCTCGCACCAAACCAGTGGTGCGTGTCGCCAGCCCGGTACGCCCCGCACCTGCTCCCCGCACCAAACCAGTGGTGCGTGTCCCCAGTCCGGTCCGGCCCGTTCCTGCTCCTCGCACCAGACCTGTGGTGTGTGTCTCCAGTCCGGCCCGTTCCTGCTCCTCGCACCAGACCTGTGGTGCGTGTCTCCAGTCCGGCCCGGCCCGTACCTGCTCCTCGCACCAGACCAGGGGTGCGTGTTCCCAGTCCGGCCCGGCCCGTTCCTGCTCCTCGCACCAGGCCAGTGGTGAGTGTTCCCAGTCCAGTCCGGCCCGTGCCTGCTCCTCGCACCAGACCTGTGGTGCGTGTCTCCAGTCCGGCCTGTGCCTGCTCCTCGCACCAGACCAGTGGTGCGTGTTCCCAGTCCGGTCCGGCCCGTGCCTGCTCCTCGCACCAGACCAGTGGTGCGTGTTCCCAATCCGGCCCGGCCCGTGCCTGCTCCTCGCACCAGACCAGTGGTGCGTGTTCCCAGTCCGGTCCGGCCCGTGCCTGCTCCTCGCACCAGACCAGGGGTGCGTGTTCCCAGTCCGGCCCGTTCCTGCTCCTCGCACCAGACCAGTGGTGCGTGTTTCCAGTCCGGCACGGTCAGGACTCTGACTGGGCCACTCCAGAAGGCGTATTCTCTTCTGTTGAAGCCATTCTGTTGTTGATTTACTTCTGTGTTTTGGGTCGTTGTCCTGTTGCATCACCCAACTTCTGTTGAGCTTCAATTGGCGGACAGATAGCCTTACATTCTCCTGCAACATTGGGATGAGGTTTTGATGTTGGTGTGCTGTGCCTTTTTTTCTCCACACACAGTGTTGTGTTCCTTCCAAACAACTCAACTTTAGTTTCATCTGTCCACAGAATATTTTGCCAGTAGCGCTGCGGAACATCCAGGAACATCGCGAACTTCAGACGTGCAGCGAAGTCCCATGAACACCGTTCTTGTTTAGTGTTTTACGTATCGTAGACTCGTCAACAGAGATGTTAGCATGTTCCAGAGATTTTCTGTAAGTCTTTAGCTGACACTCTATCCTCTAATTTTGTGAGTGTTTTTTAGGGCAAGGCAGCTCTAACCAACATCTCCAATCTCGTCTCATTGATTGGACTCCAGGTTAGCTGACTCCTGACTCCAATTAGCTTTTGGAGACGTTATTAGCCTAGGGGTTCACATTTTTTTCCAACCTACACTGTGAATGTTTAAATGATGTATTCAATATAGACAAGAAAAATCCAATAATTTGTGTGTTATTAGTTTAAGCACACTGTTTGTCTATTGTTGTGACTTAGATGAAGATCAGATCAAATTTTATGACCAATTTATTCAGAAATCCAGGTAATTCCAAAGGGTTCACATAATTGTATTATTATTATTATTATTATAACAATTATTATTATTTTATTTGTATTACTTTGATTCTTTATTTTAACGTTTTTTTTTTTTTTTTTTGCTCTGATTTTCGGGGTGAGGGGGAGTGGGAGACATTGGGATGGGTGGGAAACAGGGAGGGGGTCAGGGATCAATAGGGAAGGATTAGGGGAAAAAAGAAAAAGAAAAAGGAACGTGCAAATTATTGTATGTTTATCTTTCTTCTTCAATCAAATATTATGAAAATTGTTTAAAAAACATCAAGGTAAGCAGACTCATCTAAGCTGACATATGGAATTGTTTTAAGATGGGCATACTATGGATCATTCAGCTTTTTGATTTTGAATTTTAGGACCCCTTTAGGTATAAACAAAATATATTACCAAATTATTTGATAAAATATTGAGTTTGGCCTTTACTACTATAGCCCAGAGAAACGCATTGAACAACACATTCATTAAATGGCAAAACAAGACAGTCAAAAAAGAAACCATGAGAAACAAGGTTATTGAGTGTCTGTCCTATATCTAGGAGATACAGTACCAGTCAAAAGTTTGGACACACCTACTCATTCAAAGGTTTTTCTTTATTTTCACTATTTTCTACATTGCAGAATAATAGTGAAGACATCAAAACTATGACATAACACATATGGAATCATGTAGTAACCTAAAAAAGTGTTAAACAAATCAAAAATATATTTTATATTCTTCAAAGTAGCCACCCTTTACCTTGATGGCAGCTTTGCACACTCAGCCAGCTTCACCTGGAATGCTTTTTCCAACAGTCTTGATGGAGTTCCCACATATGCTGAGCACTTGTTGGCTGGTTTTCCTTCGCTCTGCGGTCCAACTCATCCCAAACCATCTCAATTGGGTTGAGTTCGGGTGATTGTGGAGGCCAGGTCATCTGATGCAGCACTCCATCACTCTCCTTCTTTGTCAAATAGCCGTTACACAGCCTGGAGGGGTGTTGGGTCATTGTCCTGTTGAAAAACAAATGATAGTCCCACTAAGCCCAAACCAGATGGGATGGCGTATCGCTGCAGAATGCTGTGGTAGCCATGCTGGTTAATTGTGCCTTGAATTCTAAATAAATCACAGACAGTGTCACCAGCAAAGCACCCCCACACCATCACACCTCCTCCTCCCTGCTTTACGGTGGGAAATACACATGCGGAGATCATCTGTTCACCCACAACGCGTCTCACAAAGACACGGCGGTTGGAACCAAAAATCTCCAATTTGGACTCCAGACCAAAGGACACATTTCCACCGGTCTAATGTCCATTGCTCGTGTTTCTTGGCCCAAGCAGGTCTCTTCTTGTTATTGGTGTCCTTTAGTAGAGGTTTCTTTGCAGCAATTCGACCATGAAGGCCTGATTCACGTAGTCTCCTCTGAACAGTTGATGTTGAGATGTGTCTGTTACTTGAACTCTGTGAAACATTTATTTGGGCTGCAATTTCGGAGGCTGGTAACTCTAATGAACTTATCCTCTGTAGCAGAGGTAACTCTGGGTCTTCCATTCCTGTGGCGGTCCTCATGAGAGCCAGTTTCATCATAGCGCTTTATGGTTTTTGTGACTGCGCCTACATTTACATTTTACATTTTTGTCATTTAGCAGACGCTCTTATCCAGAGCGACTTACAGTTAGTGAGCGCATACATTTTTATTTGTTATACTGGAATCGAACCCACAACCCTGGCGTTGCAAATGCCATGATCTACCAACTGAGCTACATCCCCTGCCGGCCATTCCCTCCCCTACCCTGGACGACACTGGGCCAATTGTGCGCCGCCCCATGGGTCTCCCGGTCGCTTGAAGAAACTTTCAAAGTTCATGACATTTTCTGGACTGGCTGACCTTCATGTCTTAAAGTAATGATGGACAGTTGTTTGTCTTTGCTTATTTGAGCTGTTCTTGCCATAATATGGACTTGGTCTTTTACCAAATAGGGCTATCTTCTGTATAGCCCCCCCCTCCCACCTTGTCACAACACATCTGATTGGCTCAAACGCATTAAGAAGGAAAAAAATTCCACAAATTAACTTTTAAGAAGGCACACCTGTTAATTGAAATGCATTCCAGGTGAAGCTGGTTGAATGAATGCCAAGAGTGTGCAAAGCTGTCATCAAGGCAAAGGGTGGCTACTTTGAAGAATCTAAAATCTATTTTGATTTGTTTTACACTTTCTTGGTTACTACATGATTCCATATGTGTTATTTCATAGTTTTGATGTCTTCACTATTATTCTACAATGTAGAAAAGAGTAAAAATAAAGAAAAACCCTTGAATGAGTAGGTGTGTCCATACTTTTGACTGGTACTGTATATATATTTTTTTTCACACATATTTAACCCTTTTTTTGGGTAGGCATAGAACTACCTTCATACTTCCATTCATTTTTTAAAAACCGGTACAGGTTACCTTCAGAAGAGTCCCGTGACACTTGTGGCAGTCATCGAGAACACTATCGTTTTCGTGAGAATCTCCCCTTTCCACAGTGGGGTCACATTAGTTTGTAGCCCAAACGGTTCGGACGCTACAAACAGAAGTTGGCACATCGACGGTACCGACTTCAGACGAGTCCCCTGACACTTGTGGGGGTCGTAGAGCGTTCGGACGCTACAGAGACTTTTGTGAGAAGACCGATTTGGTCGGGATGTCTCATGGTCTGACAAACACCGCTCTAGCTCTGCCACCTTTCACCTCAGATGTGCAAATGCGACATCGGCGGATGCGGTGGATTGAGACGCATCCGACGCTTAAACTGACGGATTTTGATGGGGATTTTTTTTATTATGTTATTTAGATTGACACGCCGGTGCGTCAATCGACTCAAGGGGTTTCAATAATTCAGTAATGACTAGGAAAAATGATGGCAATCGTGTTTTTAAATCGGCAGTAAGAAACTGCTAGCCATTGGCTGCTAACAGCTGAGAACTGCTAGCTAACTGGCAAGCGTAAAACAGTCAACAACTTCGGGACTACAGACCCCCAGACATCGTCTGACCTGCCAGAAATGCACAGTCAAAGAGGAGATTAATGCTTTTTTTTTATAGAGGCAAACTAAAACAAGAAACGTTACACAGTGTGTAAATGATAACACATTATTGCAGGAAATGAAGACATGTATATAAAATGCTGGAATTAAACAATTAACTATGCAAATTAGCTAAAGCTGTACGCATTAAGGAAATAGACGCCTGGCTCAAATAGAATCCTGTCTCTAATAAGCGACTGTTGTGTTCAGTGATTGAAGCAAATAAACGCCCGGGCTATTAATTGAAGTTTTACGGTAGACATGGACACACACAGTGTCGATAGTCTTTACAACGCCAGGATATCACACTTGTCTCAGGGCATTCTGATGAGGGAAGAACAAAACTACTACGGCAGATCCTGTGTCTTCAGCTGGCATTATGAAGTCCGCGTCCCAAATGCCACCCTATTCCCTATACAGTGCACTAGTTTTGACAAGAGAAAGTAGTGCACCATATAGGGAATAGGGTCCTATTTGGGAACACGTAGCAGTACATTGAATGAGATTGTATTGGTCTGTCTCTTGTGTTGAAGGTTCTAAAGCAAGCTGGCCCGGAAACCATGGTTACGCATGAGGTGTCAGCAGAGACAGCCGGCAACCTGATAGGCCAGAGAGACTTCCTGAGTGTGAGACACTTCTCCAGACAGGAGTCATGTATCTATCTGGGGGGAGCAGCCACGCACCTGGAGTCCTTCCCTCCTCAGAAAGGCTTCGTCAGGTAACACCAACACCGGCTTTGCTCGGATAACCCTGGCTCATAGAGTTGGATAGAGGGAGCGCTTGGACCAAAGCCTGTTTATGGCTCATGCTGTCACAGAAGTGCCATTGCAAAGATATGAGATGAGCTCTCTAGTTAATCTCTATGTCCTGGCTACTGTACAACACATCCCCTCAACTCCCTATGTCCTGGCTACTGTTCAACACATCACCCCAACTCTCTATGTCCTTTCTACTGTTCAACACATCCCCTCAACTCCCTATGTCCTGGCTACTTTACAACACATCCCCTCAACTCTCTATGTCCTGGCTGCTGTTCAACACATCCCCTCAACTCTCTATGTACTGGCTACTGTTCAACACATCACCTCAACTCTCTATGTCCTGGCTACTGTTCAACACATCACCTCATCTCTCTATGTCCTGGCTACTGTACAACACATCCCTTCAACTCTCTATGTCCTGGCTACTGTTCAACACATCACCTAAACTCTCTATGTCCTGGCTGCTGTTCAACACATCACCTCAACTCTCTATGTCCTGGCTACTGTTCAACACATCCCCTCAACTCTCTATGTCCTGGCTACTGTTCAACACATCCCCTCAACTCTCTATGTCCTGGCTACTGTACAACACATCACCTCAACTCTCTATGTCCTGGCTACTGTTCAACACATCCCCTCAACTCTCTATGTCCTGGCTACTGTTCAACACATCACCTCAACTCTCTATGTCCTGGCTACTGTTCAACACATCACCTCAACTCTCTATGTCCTGGCTACTGTTCAACACATCACCTCAACTCTCTATGTCCTGGCTACTGTTCAACACATCCCCTCAACTCTCTATGTCCTGGCTACTGTACAACACATCACCTCAACTCTCTATGTCCTGGCTACTGTACAACACATCCCCTCAACTCTCTATGTCCTGGCTACTGTTCAACACATCCCCTCAACTCTCTATGTCCTGGCTACTGTTCAACACATCACCTCAACTCTCTATGTCCTGGCTGCTGACCAACACATCCCCTCAACTCTCTATGTCCTGGCTACTGTACAACACATCCCCTCAACTCTCTATGTCCTGGCTACTGTTCAACACATCACCTCAACTCTCTATGTCCTGGCTACTGTTCAACACATCCCCTCAACTCTCTATGTCCTGGCTACTGTTCAACACATCCCCTCATCTCTCTATGTCCTGGCTACTGTACAACACATCCCTTCAACTCTCTATGTCCTGGCTACTGTTCAACACATCACCTAAACTCTCTATGTCCTGGCTGCTGTTCAACACATCACCTCAACTCTCTATGTCCTGGCTACTGTTCAACACATCCCCTCAACTCTCTATGTCCTGGCTACTGTTCAACACATCCCCTCAACTCTCTATGTCCTGGCTACTGTACAACACATCCCCTCAACTCTCTATGTCCTGGCTACTGTTCAACACATCACCTCAACTCTCTATGTCCTGGCTGCTGTTCAACACATCACCTCAACTCTCTATGTCCTGGCTACTGTTCAACACATCACCTCAACTCTCTATGTCCTGGCTACTGTTCAACACATCACCTCAACTCTCTATGTCCTGGCTACTGTTCAACACCCACAACACATCACCACAGCTTACCTTGAATAAGATGTATTTTTGCTGTATTCTGCTGTATAGCCAACTGTTGTGGTAATTGGCATGACAGCGACCATAGCTGTTGGTTATAGAGCAGGAACAGATCTGGGACCAGGTTGTTGTTTGATGCACTGCTCTGAAACCTTTGGCATTGATATAAAAAGGTTATTTGAGGTTGAGTTAATACCATGCTGTAGGTTTGTATACATTACATCAGTAATATAGTTTTTTACTGAGTGATTTTGTTGACTTGATCTGAACAGAGCGGAGGATGGCCCAACTTGTATTATCATCGAGCCCCTGGCAAACCAAACAGGAAGGAGTCACTTTACCTGGCTCCTCAACATGGATGTTAAGGTAGAGATAGATAAATATATACATACACACACACACATATATATATATATATGTGTGTGTGTGTGTGTGTGTGTGTGTGTGTGTGTGTGTGTGTGTGTATGTATGTATGTATGTATGTATGTATGTATGTATGTATGTATGTATGTATATATACAGTGGGGGAAAAAAGTATTTAGTCAGCCACCAATTGTGCAAGTTCTCCCACTTAAAAAGATGAGAGGCCTGTAATTTTCATCATAGGTACACGTCAACTATGACAGACAAAATGAGATTTTTTTTCTCCAGAATATCACATTGTAGGATTTTTAATGAATTTATTTGCAAATTATGGTGGAAAATAAGTATTTGGTCAATAACAAAAGTTTCTCAATACTTTGTTATGTATCCTTTGTTGGCAATGACACAGGTCAAACGTTTTCTGTAAGTCTTCACAAGGTTTTCACACACTGTTGCTGGTATTTTGGCCCATTCCTCCATGCAGATCTCCTCTAGAGCAGTGATGTTTTGGGGCTGTTGCTGGGCAACACAGACTTTCAACTCCCTCCAAAGATTTTCTATGGGGTTGAGATCTGGAGACTGGCTAGGCCACTTCAGGACCTTGAAATGCTTCTTACGAAGCCACTCCTTCGTTGCCCGGGCGGTGTGTTTGGGATCATTGTCATGCTGAAAGACCCAGCCACGTTTCATCTTCAATGCCCTTGCTGATGGAAGGAGGTTTTCACTCAAAATCTACGATACATGGCCCCATTCATTCTTTCCTTTACACGGATCAGTCATCCTGGTCCCTTTGCAGAAAAACAGCCCCAAAGCATGATGTTTCCACCCCCATGCTTCACAGTAGGTATGGTGTTCTTTGGATGCAACTCAGCATTCTTTGTCCTCCAAACACGACGAGTTGAATTTTGACCAAAACGTTCTATTTTGGTTTCATCTGACCATTTGACATTCTCCCAATCCTCTTCTGGATCATCCAAATGCACTCTAGCAAACTTCAGACGGGCCTGGACATGTACTGGCTTAAGCAGGGGGACACGTCTGGCACTGCAGGATTTGAGTCCCTGGCGGCGTAGTGTGTTACTGATGGTAGGCTTTGTTACTTTGGTCCCAGCTCTCTGCAGGTCATTCACTAGGTCCCCCCGTGTGGTTCTGGGATTTTTGCTCACCGTTCTTGTGATCATTTTGACCCCACGGGGTGAGATCTTGCGTGGAGCCCCAGATCGAGGGAGAATATCAGTGGTCTTGTATGTCTTCCATTTCCTAATAATTGCTCCCACAGTTGATTTCTTCAAACCAAGCTGCTTACCTATTGCAGATTCAGTCTTCCCAGCCTGGTGCAGGTCTACAATTTTGTTTCTGGTGTCCTTTGACAGCTCTTTGGTCTTGGCCATAGTGGAGTTTGGAGTGTGACTGTTTGAGGTTGTGGACAGGTGTCTTTTATACTGATAACAAGTTCAAACAGGTGCCATTAATACAGGTAACGAGTGGAGGACAGAGGAGCCTCTTAAAGAAGAAGTTACAGGCCTGTGAGAGCCAGAAATCTTGCTTGTTTGTAGGTGACCAAATACTTATTTTCCACCATAATTTGCAAATAAATTCATAAAAAATCCTACAATGTGATTTTCTGGATTTTTTTTCCTCAATTTGTCTGTCATAGTTGACGTGTACCTATGATGAAAATTACAGGCCTCTCTCATCTTTTTAAGTGGGAGAACTTGCACAATTGGTGGCTGACTAAATACTTTTTTTCCCCACTGTATATATATATATATATATATATATATATATATATATATATATATATATATATATATATATATATATATATATATACACTACCAGTCAAAAGTTTGGACACACCTACTCATTCAAGGGTTTGTCTTTATTTTTACTATTTTCTACATTGTAGAATAATAGTGAAGACATCAAAACTATGAAATAACACATATGGAATCATGTAGTAACCAAAAAAAGTGTTAAACAAATCTAAAAATATTTTATATTTGAGATTCTTCAAATAGCCACCCTTTGCCTTGATGACAGCTTTGCACACTCTTGGCATTCTCTCAACCAGCTTCATGAGGTAGTCACCTTGAATGCATTTCAATTAACAGGTTAATTTGTGACATTTCTTTCCTTCTTAATGCGTTTGAGCCAATCAGTTGTGTTGTGACAAAGTAGGGGGGGTATACAGAAGATATCCCTACTTGGTTAAAGACCAAGTCCATATTATGGCAAGAACAGCTCAAATAAGCAAAGAGAAACGACTGTCCATCATTACTTTAAGACATGAAGGTCAGTCAATATGGAACATTTCAAGAACTTGGAAAGTTTCTTCAAGTGCAGTCGCAAAAACCATCAAGCGCTATGATGAAACTGGCTCTCATGAGGACAACCACAGGAATGGAAGACCCAGAGTTACTTCTGCTGCAGAAGATAAGTTCATTAGAGATACCAGCGTCCGAAATTGCAGCCCAAATAAATGCTTCACAGAGTTCAAGTCACAGACACATCTCAACAGCAACTGTTCAGAGGGGACTGTGTGAATCAGGCCTTCATGGTAAAATTGATGCAAAGAAACCACTACTAAAGGACACCAATAAGAAGAAGAGACCTGCTTGGGCCAAGAAACACAAGCAATGGACATTAGACCGGTGGAAATGTGTCCTTTGGTCTGGAGTCCAAATTGGAGATTTTTGGTTCCAACCGCTGTGTCTTTGTGAGACGCGGTGTGGGTGAACGGATGATCTCCCCATGTGTAGTTCCCACCGTAAAGCATGGAGGAGGAGGTGTTATGGTGTGGGGGTGCTTTGCTGGTGACACTGTCTGTGATTTATTTAAAATTCAAGGCACACTTAACCAGCATGGCTACCACAGCATTCTGCAGCGATACGCCATCCCATCTGGTTTGGGCTTAGTGGGACTGTCATTTGTTTTTCAACAGGACAATAACCCAACACCCCTCCAGGCTGTGTAAGGGCTATTTTACCTAGAAGGAGAGTGATGGAGTGCTGCATCAGATGACCTGCCTCCACAATCACCCGACCTCAACCCAATTGAGATGGTTTGGGATGAGTCGGACGGCAGAGTGAAGGAAAAGCAGCCAACAGGTGCTCAGCATATGTTGGAACTCCTTCAAGACTGTTGGAAAAAGCATTGCAGGTGAAGCTGGTTGAGAGAATGCCAAGAGTGTGCAAAGCTGTCATCAAGGCAAAGGGTGGCTACTTTGAAGAATCACCAATATAAAATATATTTTGATTTGTTGAACGCTTTTTTTGGTTACTACATGATTCCGTATGTGTTATTTCATAGTTTTGATGTCTTCACTGTTATTCTACAATGTAGAAAATAGTTAAAAAAATAAAGAAAAACCCTGGAATGAGTAGGTGTGTCCAAACTTTAGACTGGTACTGTATATATATATATTATGATATTTTTGTATCCACTTATTGAATTGAGTGACTTGAATTAGAATTGATTGACCCCAACTTGTTAGGCTACACATTGACTAGGATGTTATCAAATGTCAGTTTAGCTCTTGAATATCAATTCAGACCTGTGCTAAAGTACCAGTCTGTTTGTGCCGTCACGCTAAACAAGTTCGCATGACAGCACAGACAGACGGGCGCTCAGGCTACTTAAGGGGGGGTCTGAATTGATATTCAAGGCCACCATCTACAACTAAAGCTGCTGTGAAAATGACCTATAGCTAATAGCAGTCAGTAGGCTGCTGTACTATCGAATAATCAAACAAACTGACGGCTCTATTCACTCCGTTTGCACACACTCACACTCACACCAACACACCTCCTGCTGCTGCCATTGGGGTTTTTATCTTCCTCTAAAGACTTTCTGTCAATTTAAGCTAAGCGTGATGTTTCACAGGAAATGTAGCTTTCATTTTCAGCTTCTGGAACCTTCTATAGGTCTTCAGGTTGCTAAGACTGCTGTACTAGTAAGTCATAGAACTTCCTTAAGAGAACATGTATGACCAAGCAAGCCCATCCAATGAAATGCAAGCACACGACTATGCATGTGCAGGAAATGGAACACCGCTGAAGCAGCTGTCTTCCTGAGGCTCGGCTGTCTTCCTGAGGCTCGGCTGTCATAGTGTGCACTTCACAGTTCTTCATAAGACTAAACACGACAAAAGGCAAATTAATCTTCCAATCCTTCCACCATGATGACACCTCATTTACACGTAGGGTGAGATATGGTCTACCTTCGTCACCATGATGACACCTCATTTACACATAGGGGTCTGAAGGATGAATCTGTATGTATTTTCAGGGCTGGTTGCCAAAGTCAATCGTCAATCAAGCGTTGCCGCGAGCGCAGGTGGATTTCACCCGGTGTCTGCGCAGACGGCTGGCCGAGGGACCCACTCAGCGACACACACACCACCATGCTCCCACAGAGTCCGGAGCCAGACAACCACCACACTAATTGGAGTTGAGTGCTTGAGGGCAGAGACAGAGACAGAGACAGACGTAGAGAGCGACTGCAGACCAGGCTGCCATTCACACACAAGAGAGACAGAACCGTCTGCAGGCTGGCTCTGGCCTTTCACTAGGAGCACCCAGAGGAGAGCCACCGCCGCTGTGAAGACATGCCAGGGTGCCCTCTTTGCCACGGCGTGTGACACGCGCACACACACGCACGGGAAGTGTTGGAGAAGCTACTCTGAAAATACAGATTACCAAGCTACCAATTACTTCACACTGGAAGAAGTTAAGCTACACTAAAGCTACCCTTAAGAAAAAATAGAATTTACCTAACTAAAGTTACTTTGTACAAGTAGTTCACTACATCCAAACTACTTTGTGATAAATTATCATATCTACATCTGAAACGTCATAGACTACACATTGCAAAGATAGTTCACTTGGGGGTCATATGTTAACAGAATGTGTAACTTTGCCTGTTAAAAGACAACAAAACAATGTTTCAAGTGAAAATTAGGCAGGTGGGATGCCGAAAAAGAAAGGAAATGATTGCCTACTTTACCCGTATTTTATTATAGAAAAAGAAGTAGTGTGTAATTCCAGTAGTTAGCTACACCACTACAAAACAGTAGTGTGTAATTCCAGTAGTTAGCTACACCACTACAAAACAGTAGTGTGTAATTCCAGTAGTTAGCTACACCACTACAAAACAGTAGTGTGTAATTCCAGTAGTTAGCTACACCACTACAAAACAGTAGTGTGTAATTCCAGTAGTTAGCTACACCACTACAAAACAGTAGTGTGTAATTCCAGTAGTTAGCTACACCACTACAATAAAGTAATGAGCTCAACTACCACCAAGCTACTGCAAAATGTAGTTACATTACATGTAGTTCACACTCCCCAACACTGCGCACCGGCACACACACACACACACACACACACACACACACACACACACACACACACACACACACACACACACACACACACACACACGCACACACACACGTCTGCCTGTCTGAGAGAACAAGCTGAGCTCATAATAGGAATTAATGAATAATATACTGTACCACACAAACCTCATGACAATGTATTTCTGTGTCTTCTGTAACTCTGCTACTGCTTGAAACACCTACAAAAGAAATGCCTTTCAGTCTACCATCAAATGGAATATTAGTAGCTGACCGTACAGTATGATGTGGTGCATTCTGGAGAGGAAAATAAAATAACCTTTATGGTCTTCAAATATTGCTTCCAGCAGAGTATTTTCCAAACCCAGTTCTTTGTACATTTTAGTAGACGCTTTTATCTAGAGCAATTAGAGTTAAGTGCCTTGCTCAAGGGCACATCGACAGATGTTTCACCTAGTCGGCTCGGGGATTAGAACCAGCGTCCTTTCGATTACTGGCACAACGCTCTTAACCACTAAGCTACCTTCCATGTCATAAAGACAACATTAATAAAGTGGCGGACAGAGAAGAGGATGAACAGCTAATAATGGTTTTAGTGCAGCAGGGAGGACAAGCAGCATCGCAGTATTGGAAACAAAGGCTGTTCTCAGGGCAGGCCTGGTTGTGGCTAGATATGTTCAAGTAGCGTCGGGGGATAAATTGTAGCATTTTAGGCAGTGTTGTAGTACAGTCCGGTCTCGAGACCACATATTGGTCGGTGTCGGATTCATTTATATTTGTATAGGGCCGATGGAAAGACAGCAGTCACACAGCATGATGTTAAAGGATAAGCAGTCACACAGCATGATGTTAAAGGATAAGCAGTCACACACAGCATGATGTTAAAGGATAAGCAGTCACACAGCATGATGTTAAAGGATAAGCAGTCACACAGCAGGATGTTAAAGGATAAGCAGTCACACAGCATGATGTTAAAGGATAAGCAGTCACACACAGCATGATGTTAAAGGATAAGCAGTCACACAGCATGATGTTAAAGGATAAGCAGTCACACAGCAGGATGTTAAAGGATAAGCAGTCACACACAGCATGATGTTAAAGGATAAGCAGTCACACAGCATGATGTTAAAGGATAAGCAGTCACACACAGCAGGATGTTAAAGGATAAGCAGTCACACACAGCATGATGTTAAAGGATAAGCAGTCACACAGCAGGATGTTAAAGGATAAGCAGTCACACAGCATGATGTTAAAGGATAAGCAGTCACACAGCATGATGTTAAAGGATAAGCAGTCACACAGCATGATGTTAAAGGATAAGCAGTCACACAGCAGGATGTTAAAGGATAAGCAGTCACACAGCAGGATGTTAAAGGATAAGCAGTCATACACAGCAGGATGTTAAAGGATAAGCAGTCACACAGCATGATGTTAAAGGATAAGCAGTCACACACAGCATGATGTTAAAGGATAAGCAGTCACACAGCATGATGTTAAAGGATAAGCAGTCACACACAGCATGATGTTAAAGGATAAGCAGTCACACAGCATGATGTTAAAGGATAAGCAGTCACACACAGCATGATGTTAAAGGATAAGCAGTCACACAGCATGATGTTAAAGGACAAGCAGTCACACAGCAGGATGTTAAAGGATAAGCAGTCACACAGCAGGATGTTAAAGGATAAGCAGTCACACACAGCATGATGTTAAAGGATAAGCAGTCACACAGCAGGATGTTAAAGGATAAGCAGTCACACACAGCATGATGTTAAAGGATAAGCAGTCACACAGCAGGATGTTAAAGGATAAGCAGTCACACACAGCATGATGTTAAAGGATAAGCAGTCACACACAGCATGATGTTAAAGGATAAGCAGTCACACAGCATGATGTTAAAGGATAAGCAGTCACACACAGCATGATGTTAAAGGATAAGCAGTCACACACAGCATGATGTTAAAGGATAAGCAGTCACACAGCATGATGTTAAAGGATAAGCAGTCTCACAGCATGATGTTAAAGGATAAGCAGTCACACAGCATGATGTTAAAGGATAAGCAGTCACACAGCATCATGTTAAAGGATAAGCAGTCACACAGCATGATGTTAAAGGATAAGCAGTCACACAGCAGGATGTTAAAGGATAAGCAGTCACACACAGCAGGATGTTAAAGGATAAGCAGTCACACAGCAGGATGTTAAAGGATAAGCAGTCACACAGCAGGATGTTAAAGGATAAACAGTCACACAGCATGATGTTAAAGGATAAGCAGTCACACAGCATGATGTTAAAGGATAAGCAGTCACACAGCATGATGTTAAAGGATAAGCAGTCACACACAGCATGATGTTAAAGGATAAGCAGTCACACAGCATGATGTTAAAAGATAAGCAGTCACACACAGCATGACGTTAAAGGATAAGCAGTCACACAGCATGATGTTAAAGGATAAGCAGTCACACACAGCATGATGTTAAAGGATAAGCAGTCACACACAGCATGATGTTAAAGGATAAGCAGTCACACACAGCAGGATGTTAAAGGATAAGCAGTCACACACAGCAGGATGTTAAAGGATAAGCAGTCACACAGCATGATGTTAAAGGATAAACAGTCACACACAGCAGGATGTTAAAGGATAAGCAGTCACACAGCATGATGTTAAAGGATAAGCAGTCACACACAGCAGGATGTTAAAGGATAAGCAGTCATACACAGCAGGATGTTAAAGGATAAGCAGTCACACAGCAGGATGTTAAAGGCTAAGCAGTCACACAGCATGATGTTAAAGGATAAGCAGTCACACACAGCATGATGTTAAAGGATAAGCAGTCATACACAGCATGATGTTAAAGGATAAGCAGTCACACAGCAGGATGTTAAAGGATAAGCAGTCACACAGCAGGATGTTAAAGGATAAGCAGTCACACAGCATGATGTTAAAGGATAAGCAGTCACACAGCATGATGTTAAAGGATAAGCAGTCACACAGCATGATGTTAAAGGATAAGCAGTCACACAGCATGATGTTAAAGGATAAGCAGTCACACAGCATGATGTTAAAGGATAAGCAGTCACACAGCATGATGTTAAAGGATAAGCAGTCACACAGCATCATGTTAAAGGATAAGCAGTCACACAGCATCATGTTAAAGGATAAGCAGTCACACACAGCAGGATGTTAAAGGATAAGCAGTCACACAGCAGGATGTGTTTGTGAGCGCCGACATGGTGCCTGTGCTCTAGCAAAGGAAGCGCTGTCTTCCTCACAGAGACGGATGAAACTGTAATTATGACAACCAGGCTGTTTCTCGTTCACTGCAGCCAGGTGACCAAGTTCTTGTATTGTTGCCTGTGCCAGGAGCGTCATTGTCAGCACGTTTCTCTGGTCCTTATGTAATTGAAAAGAAACTAAGTGAAACTGACTACGTGATACAGACTCCTGATAGAAAACGCCAATCTCGTGTGTGCCACATTAACATGTTGAAGACGTACCACACCAGACCCGTCACTCAGATAGACGGTCCAGAGAAACTGGCCGAGACGGCTGTCTCTATTGGCTGCTGCGGCTGTAGAGGGAGGTCATGTTAATGATGTGGACGGAGACGGTTTGGAGTTGCGCAATACTCAGCAGCAGTGTGCTAGATTGCCCAATTCAGAGATACTGCTGTCTCTCCTGTCAAGCCTGATTCATTTAACGGACGGACAGACAGATGATATTGTGAGACTATTACACAGCTTTCCATGTCTTTTTTAATGACGTTCCTACACGCACAAATGTGTTAGAACATGACATTAATGTTGGAAACGCTGCACCTATCAAGCAACATGCTTATCGTGTCAACGTCTCTAAAAGAAAGATAATGAGGGATGAGGTCGGTTATTTGCTGGAGAATAACCTGGCTATGACGAGTTCAAGTCCTTGGAGTTCTTCGTACATTTTGGTTCCCAAACCTGATGGGACATCCAGGTTATGTACGGACTATCGAAAGGTCAATGCTGTCACAGTGCCCGACTCGTTCCCCAGACTGGATGACTGTATTGACACTGTTGGTGCTGCTACTTATGTAACCAAACTAGATCTTCTAAAAAGGTTACTGGCAGGTGCAGTTAACCTCACGTGCCTCCGACATCTCTGCCTTTGTGACTCCAGACCACTTCCTACAATATGCTGTCATGGCATTTGGGATGCGGAACGCACCAGCCCCTTTCCAACGCCTGGTTAACACAGTATTGGCTGGAGTTCCTAATTGTAGTGCTTACCTTGATGATCTGGTAATTTATTCAACTGAGTGGTCAGATCATATTAACACTCTAAGGGTAGTGTGTGAACGTCTAGCAGCCGCTTCTCTAACCCTGAACTTAGCAAAGTGCGAGTTTGGGAAGGCCACTGTTACTTATCTCGGTAAACAGGTCGGCCATGGTCAGGTGCGCCCTGTAGATGCCAAAGTCTCAGCTATAAATGCATTTCCCACACCTACCAACAGAAGAGAGCTATGCCGCTTTTTAGGGATGGTTGGCTACTACCGTAGTTTCTGTAAAAATGTATCTGCGGTAGTTGCTCCATTAACGGATTTGCTCAGTCCGGCGAGAAAATGTGTTTGGTCTGAAGATTGTCACACTGCTTTTAACACTGCTAAAGCACTCTTATGCACTACCCCTGTTCTTGCTGCGCCAGATTTTGAACGACCGTTTAAACTGGAGGTAGATGCAAGTGCCAGAGGTGCTGGTGCTGTTCTACTGCAGCCGGACCAGAGTGGAGTGGACCATCCTGTCTGTTATCTTTCACGGAAATTTAACAAATGTCAGACGAACCATTCCACCATTGAACAAGAAGCTCTAGCTTTGTTGTTAGCTCTGCAGTACTTTGAAGTCTATGTTGGTTCCAGTGCATTACCAGTGATAGTGTATACTGACCATAACCCCTTAGTTTTCCTCCACCGTATGTACAACCAGAACCAACGCGTTATGCGTTGGGCACTCGTAGTGCAAAATTATAATTTGGAGATCCGCCACAAAAAGGGTTCGGATAATGTGTTTGGCAGATGCTTTGTCTCGTGTTTAGAGATCTAGTAGTTTTTTTTATCCCGTCAGGATGCTGTTGATCTTTGAATCTTTGGTTGTTGTGATAGTATGTGTGTCGCAAAACCATTGTGGTTTGCTCTTTTAAGGGTGGGAGTGTTACGGATACAGGTATCCTGTGTGTGTTTTTCCTCTCCTTCTGCCCTAATCACAGGTGTCCTTTATGTTCCTGATTGGTGGTCGTTGGGGTGTCCCACCTGTCCGACATCGTTTGTCTGCTGATTGCTGAGGTGGACATTCCTCTGCATTGCACCACCTGTTTCTGGTTTTTCACTCACATCACCACATCCCATTGTTTTAAAAGCCAGTCAGTTGCGTTTGCTGACAGAGACTCTTTTCATTTGTGAGTATGGATACTGTGGTGTCCTGTTTTTTGTGTACTCACTCATTTGCTGATTACTCTGTATGGTAACTATATTGTGTAAGTCGCTCTGGATAAGAGCGCCTGCTAAATTATGCAAATGTAAATGTGTGTTCCTGGGAAAAGGGGGATTTAGCAAGTTGCATACATTACCTGTAGAAATAACATTGTCTAAAAACACTAGTTAGATCTGAGCAGACCACCCACTGTATTTTTGTATGGTTAGCAGTAGCTTAGCGGTTCTTGAGGCAGGCAAGATCAGTTTAGGGGTTTTTGACATTATTGTTTAATTCCTTGGGTCCTGCTCAGCCCTTTTTACCAAACCTTTACCGTGTGTTCATAATAAACATTTTGTGTTTGACGGTAGCTTATGGTTGTCGGTGTATTTTTGTTCTCACTGTTTCCGTGTCACTATTCTAATTTGCATGAGTTATGTTACGGGTCTCTTTTCCATCCACCCTAGACTTTTAAAGCCACGGGGTTCGTAACACACACAGCATGATGTTAAAGGATAAGCAGTCACACAGCAGGATGTTAAAGGATAAGCAGTCACACAACATGATGTTAAAGGATAAGCAGTCACACACAGCAGGATGTTAAAGGATAAGCAGTCACACACAGCATGATGTTAAAGGATAAGCAGTCACACACAGCAGGATGTTAAAGGATAAGCAGTCACACACAGCAGGATGTTAAAGGATAAGCAGTCACACAGCATGATGTTAAAGGATAAGCAGTCACACACAGCAGGATGTTAAAGGATAAGCAGTCACACAGCAGGATGTTAAAGGATAAGCAGTCATACACAGCAGGATGTTAAAGGATAAGCAGTCACACACAGCAGGATGTTAAAGGATAAGCAGTCACACAGCAGGATGTTAAAGGATAAGCAGTCATACACAGCAGGATGTTAAAGGATAAGCAGTCACACAGCAGGATGTTAAAGGATAAGCAGTCACACAGCAGGATGTTAAAGGATAAGCAGTCACACAGCAGGATGTTAAAGGATAAGCAGTCACACAGCAGGATGTTAAAGGATAAGCAGTCACACAGCAGGATGTTAAAGGATAAGCAGTCACACAGCAGGATGTTAAAGGATAAGCAGTCACACAGCAGGATGTTAAAGGATAAGCAGTCACACAGCATGATGTTAAAGGATAAGCAGTCACACAGCATGATGTTAAAGGATAAGCAGTCACACAGCATGATGTTAAAGGATAAGCAGTCACACAGCATGATGTTAAAGGATAAGCAGTCACACAGCAGGATGTTAAAGGATAAGCAGTCACACAGCAGGATGTTAAAGGATAAGCAGTCACACAGCATGATGTTAAAGGATAAGCAGTCACACAGCAGGATGTTAAAGGATAAGCAGTCACACAGCAGGATGTTAAAGGATAAGCAGTCACACAGCATGATGTTAAAGGATAAGCAGTCACACAGCATGATGTTAAAGGATAAGCAGTCACACAGCATGATGTTAAAGGATAAGCAGTCACACAGCAGGATGTTAAAGGATAAGCAGTCACACACAGCAGGATGTTAAAGGATAAGCAGTCACACAGCAGGATGTTAAAGGATAAGCAGTCACACAGCAGGATGTTAAAGGATAAGTAGTCACACAGCAGGATGTTAAAGGATAAGCAGTCACACAGCATGATGTTAAAGGATAAGCAGTCACACAGCAGGATGTTAAAGGATAAGCAGTCACACAGCAGGATGTTAAAGGATAAGCAGTCACACAGCAGGATGTTAAAGGATAAGCAGTCACACAGCAGGATGTTAAAGGATAAGCAGTCACACAGCATGATGTTAAAGGATAAGCAGTCACACAGCAGGATGTTAAAGGATAAGCAGTCACACAGCATGATGTTAAAGGATAAGCAGTCACACAGCAGGATGTTAAAGGATAAGCAGTCACACAGCAGGATGTTAAAGGATAAGCAGTCACACAGCATGATGTTAAAGGATAAGCAGTCACACAGCAGGATGTTAAAGGATAAGCAGTCACACAGCAGGATGTTAAAGGATAAGCAGTCACACAGCATGATGTTAAAGGATAAGCAGTCACACAGCAGGATGTTAAAGGATAAGCAGTCACACAGCATGATGTTAAAGGATAAGCAGTCACACACAGCATGATGTTAAAGGATAAGCAGTCACACAGCATGATGTTAAAGGATAAGCAGTCACACAGCAGGATGTTAAAGGATAAGCAGTCACACACAGCATGATGTTAAAGGATAAGCAGTCACACAGCATGATGTTAAAGGATAAGCAGTCACACAGCATGATGTTAAAGGATAAGCAGTCACACAGCATGATGTTAAAGGATAAGCAGTCACACAGCATGATGTTAAAGGATAAGCAGTCACACAGCAGGATGTTAAAGGATAAGCAGTCACACAGCAGGATGTTAAAGGATAAGCAGTCACACAGCAGGATGTTAAAGGATAAGCAGTCACACAGCAGGATGTTAAAGGATAAGCAGTCACACAGCAGGATGTTAAAGGATAAGCAGTCACACAGCATGATGTTAAAGGATAAGCAGTCACACAGCAGGATGTTAAAGGATAAGCAGTCACACAGCATGATGTTAAAGGATAAGCAGTCACACAGCATGATGTTAAAGGATAAGCAGTCACACAGCATGATGTTAAAGGATAAGCAGTCACACAACATGATGTTAAAGGATAAGCAGTCACACAGCATGATGTTAAAGGATAAGCAGTCACACAGCAGGATTTTAAAGGATAAGCAGTCACACAACATGATGTTAAAGGATAAGCAGTCACACAGCATGATGTTAAAGGATAAGCAGTCCATAAACTCAGACATAAGCCAGTATATCCCAATCATAAGAATACAAAAACACAACCATTAAGCATTTCCCAATCGAAATGTACACCTACTACTTCCCTTTGCAAAAAAGCATTTCACTTTTAGCACACAAAGTAACCTGTGACCTAAAGTTTAAAGTGGAACTGACAGCGTTTTAACTACTTTGCAGATATGAAACAATCAGACAATCATAATTTTAGTCACAAATTCCCAGTTTATGCCACAAAACCAACTTCTTAAGAGGTTTTAAAAATAGGTTATTTTCGACTCAACGTTCCATGGCGTACACTAAGGCATTGTTGGCAGAATAGATGGATGCAGTTCAATACATGTATAATATAATTCACCAATACATTTCTAGACAAAAACGGACTAATGTAACTAAGGCTGGGAATGTTAATACAATCAAACTAGTAAGGGCAACGATCACAAGTGAGTTGTAACGTGGCTAATAGGCTAGCGTATCTATTTATGTAGCAAGCTAAAAACACAGAGCCTAGAGTTAGCTAGCTAGCTAGCTGCTAGGAGGATGTAATGCCATTGGAGGAGTGGGTGAGTGACTGACTTTTTCCCCTCATATCGTTTTTCGGTGGATATCCACAGCTAGAGATGCATCTTTAGCCAGTTAGCTTGGGTGCTTGGTTGGGACAAGCATGCATTGGCAGGCAAGCTGCAGAAGGACGAGGAGGCTACTATTCCCCATCGTTTATCAGTGCAATTTTGACGGCCAACTAGCTGGGTTTATCTAAATGTTCCTTCGTTAGATTTTAGCTCATCTTGCGCTGGCTAACATTAGTTGTTGATCTTGTTGTTGTTGTTGATGTGCAAAACTGAGGGAGAGAGAGCTTACCTTTTCATGGTTGTTTGATCAATTTGACTGTAAAGTTCCCAAATGTAAGAGGACTCCCATGGTGTTTACATATTTGCAGAAATCCATTCAGGTGTATTTTTTGGCGAATGCATTCTAATGATCTAAAGTCGCGCTGTTGCAACTTCCTGTAAACACACAGTCCAGTTCAAAGTGAATGATGGCAGGCCCGTGTGACAAATGGTTTGTTTTTATAAAGGTCTTCTGTAGCTCTGATTGGCTATAGTGCACCAGTCTGTGTGTAGACTCCGGTCCTGGACAAGACATATGTTTTTATTAGGTTTTATTTACTGCAGTGTCTATTAATTGTCCAAACGCACAGCCGCTTTCTCGCTCTATACTGCTATAGAATTTTCACAAATGCATTAGTATATGTAATTCCCAAACGTTCTAAGAATTTATGAAAACGTGGAAATTACCATATCTAAGTGGTCGCTTGTCAGATTCTTTTTTTTAAGTGTCATATTCTTCCTGGGGGTGTACATGAACAGAATTTGGCCCAGTGTCGTCCGGGTTTGGCCAGTGTAGGCCGTCTTTGTAAATAAGAATTAGTTCTTAACTGACTTGCCTACTATTGGTCGCCAAACCCACTGGCTCCAGGCCATCTATAAATCACTGCTAGGCAAATCCCCACCTTATCTTAGCTCATTGGTCACCATAGCAACACCCACCCGTAGTATGCCCTCCAGCGGGTATATCTCACTGGTCATCCCCAAAGCCAACACCTCCTTTGGCCGCCATTCCTTCCAGTTCTCTGCTGCCAATGACTGGAACGAATTGCAAAAATCTCTGAAGCTGGAGACTCTTTTATCTCCCTCACTAACTTTAAGCATCAGTTGTCAGAGCACCTTACCGATCACTGCACCTGTACACAGCCCATCTGAAATTAGCCCACCCAACTACCTCATCCCTATATTGTTATTTATTTTTGCTCATTTGCACCCCAGTATCTCTATTTGCACATCATCTCTTGCACATCTATCATTCCAGTGTTAATACTAATTGTAATTATTTTGCACTATAGCCTATTTTTTGCCTTACCTCCATAACTTGCTACATTTGCACACACTGTATATATATTTTCTGTTGTATTTTGGACTTTATGTTTTGTTTTACCCCATATGTAACTCTGTGTTGTTTTTATCGCACTGCTTTGCTTTATCTTGGCCAGGTCGCAGTTGTAAATGAGAACTTATTCTCAACTGGCTTCTTACCTGGTTAAATAAAGGTGAAATAAAAATAAATAAATAAAAAGTTAAATAAAGGTTAAATAAAAATGTAATAAGATTTAATGTTGCTAAAATGCTGTCAGTTCCACTTAAAATGCGAACGTATGGAAATGTCTGCCTTCTTGAAGGCTAACATGTCACTGCGCAATAGCAAGCGGTAGTTTACCCACGGTCTAGCTATCTAGCTAGCTTTTGTTGTCAGCGGCTGCAGCAGCTGTTATCAAAGAGGATGTTGTTGCTAATTTGTTAGCTTCTCCCTTTTCAAGAATAACTTTTAACAAGTTAAGTTTCAAATGATCATCATCTGGTGAGTGGAACTGTGTTTTTTATTGCAGCGTGCTTGCTGTTGTTAGCCATCTCTTTGAAAATAACTTGTGGTAAAAACGGTCCCACTCATTAAGTCAAAATGTGATTGGTTGATTCCACTGTCACTCCAAAATGTTGCCCTAATACAGTTGAATAGCAGACGCCTTTATCTTGCTTCTGATGGCCTAGCCAATGGCTGATTTAGCTAGCTAGATCTGATTGGATCTTTTTTTCCTCTTATATGCCATTTAGCAGACTCTTTTATCCTCTTCAGTGTTAACCCTTTCCATTCCAACAAAAACTGAAGAGATTAAATCAGAACATCATTGAAAATAATATTATTATAATTATAATATTATTATAATCATTATTTTATCAATTCTTAGCCCTTCTCTGAAGGCGTAGAAGGCCCATTGTTCCCCACTGTGTTTGGGTTAGTAATAATTTGTAGAGTGGCTCTATTTTCCCTCAGCATGCATTTTTTTCACTAATCTGAATGTCTAAAGAATCCATATGTTCTGAAATATGAACACAGAAATACTGGACATTTTGAACTATTATTATGGTGGTGATTTGACAAAATTAATATCATGGTCTTGAATTGGTCCCCCCCCCCCCGTCCCCCGTCCCCCCCGTCCCCCCTCTTCCAATAACACGATACTCCACACGACAACCCGTCACCATCATCATTCAGAATCTCCGTTAATACCTAGCGCTAACATGTCATGTGTCCTGATATTGTCCACATTCTGATTGTGATATTTTATGAGAAGTGCCTATACACGGTATTAAAATGGATCTCTTATCCGCCCACTGTGTCTGCATTGTGACCTCATTTCCTGGTCCCTCCCTGTCAGAATTTTTTTCTCTCACAGCTAGTCCTTCAAAAACAATATTGATGTATTTATTTGAAGACACAAATGATTGGCATAAGTCAATGGGGCCACCTGTCAATGATTTTAGAGGGGGGGGGATAAGGATAATGTAAATGACTTCACTGTACAGATCTGTCTAAACGTGTAAGAAGATATCCAAACACAATGGGTCCCTGGCTAGATCTGGAGGTGGTCAGGAAGATCTGAACACAATCAGATCACAGTGTGTCTTGCCATGCCAGTTATGTCTGAATAAGGTTTCAGAAGGAGCCATGCCAGTTATGTCTGAATAAGGTTTCAGAAGGAGTTATGCCATGCCAGTTATGTCTGAATAAGGTTTCAGAAGGAGTTATGCCAGTTATGTCTGAATAAGGTTTCAGAAGGAGCCATGCCATGCCAGTTATGTCTGAATAAGGTTTCAGAAGGAGTTATGCCAGTTATGTCTGAATAAGGTTTCAGAAGGAGTTATGCCAGTTATGTCTGAATAAGGTTTCAGAAGGAGCCATGCCAGTTATGTCTGAATAAGGTTTCAGAAGGAGTTATGCCAGTTATGTCTGAATAAGGTTTCAGAAGGAGTTATGCCAGTTATGTCTGAATAATGTTTCAGAAGGAGCCATGCCAGTTATGTCTGAATAAGGTTTCAGAAGGAGTTATGCCAGTTATGTCTGAATAAGGTTTCAGAAGGAGTTATGCCAGTTATGTCTGAATAAGGTTTCAGAAGGAGCCATGCCAGTTATGTCTGAATAAGGTTTCAGAAGGAGTTATGCCAGTTATGTCTGAATAAGGTTTCAGAAGGAGCCATGCCAGTTATGTCTGAATAAGGTTTCAGAAGGAGCCATGCCAGTTATGTCTGAATAAGGTTTCAGAAGGAGTTATGCCAGTTATGTCTGAATAAGGTTTCAGAAGGAGCCATGCCAGTTATGTCTGAATAAGGTTTCAGAAGGAGTTATGCCATGCCAGTTATGTCTGAATAAGGTTTCAGAAGGAGTTATGCCAGTTATGTCTGAATAAGGTTTCAGAAGGAGCCATGCCATGCCAGTTATGTCTGAATAAGGTTTCAGAAGGAGTTATGCCAGTTATGTCTGAATAAGGTTTCAGAAGGAGTTATGCCAGTTATGTCTGAATAAGGTTTCAGAAGGAGCCATGCCAGTTATGTCTGAATAAGGTTTCAGAAGGAGTTATGCCAGTTATGTCTGAATAAGGTTTCAGAAGGAGTTATGCCAGTTATGTCTGAATAATGTTTCAGAAGGAGCCATGCCAGTTATGTCTGAATAAGGTTTCAGAAGGAGTTATGCCAGTTATGTCTGAATAAGGTTTCAGAAGGAGTTATGCCAGTTATGTCTGAATAAGGTTTCAGAAGGAGCCATGCCAGTTATGTCTGAATAAGGTTTCAGAAGGAGTTATGCCAGTTATGTCTGAATAAGGTTTCAGAAGGAGCCATGCCAGTTATGTCTGAATAAGGTTTCAGAAGGAGTTATGCCAGTTATGTCTGAATAATGTTTCAGAAGGAGCCATGCCAGTTATGTCTGAATAAGGTTTCAGAAGGAGTTATGCCAGTTATGTCTGAATAAGGTTTCAGAAGGAGTTATGCCAGTTATGTCTGAATAATGTTTCAGAAGGAGCCATGCCAGTTATGTCTGAATAAGGTTTCAGAAGGAGTTATGCCATGCCAGTTATGTCTGAATAAGGTTTCAGAAGGAGTTATGCCATGCCAGTTATGTCTGAATAAGGTTTCAGAAGGAGTTATGCCAGTTATGTCTGAATAAGGTTTCAGAAGGAGTTATGCCAGTTATGTCTGAATAAGGTTTCAGAAGGAGCCATGCCAGTTATGTCTGAATAAGGTTTCAGAAGGAGCCATGCCAGTTATGTCTGAATAAGGTTTCAGAAGGAGTTATGCCATGCCAGTTATGTCTGAATAAGGTTCCAGAAGGAGTTATGCCAGTTATGTCTGAATAAGGTTTCAGAAGGAGTTATGCCATGCCAGTTATGTCTGAATAAGGTTTCAGAAGGAGTTATGCCAGTTATGTCTGAATAAGGTTTCAGAAGGAGTTATGCCAGTTATGTCTGAATAAGGTTTCAGAAGGAGTTATGCCAGTTATGTCTGAATAAGGTTTCAGAAGGAGTTATGCCAGTTATGTCTGAATAAGGTTTCAGAAGGAGCCATGCCAGTTATGTCTGAATAAGGTTTCAGAAGGAGTTATGCCAGTTATGTCTGAATAAGGTTTCAGAAGGAGTTATGCCAGTTATGTCTGAATAATGTTTCAGAAGGAGCCATGCCAGTTATGTCTGAATAAGGTTTCAGAAGGAGTTATGCCAGTTATGTCTGAATAAGGTTTCAGAAGGAGTTATGCCAGTTATGTCTGAATAAGGTTTCAGAAGGAGCCATGCCAGTTATGTCTGAATAAGGTTTCAGAAGGAGTTATGCCAGTTATGTCTGAATAAGGTTTCAGAAGGAGCCATGCCAGTTATGTCTGAATAAGGTTTCAGAAGGAGTTATGCCAGTTATGTCTGAATAATGTTTCAGAAGGAGCCATGCCAGTTATGTCTGAATAAGGTTTCAGAAGGAGTTATGCCAGTTATGTCTGAATAAGGTTTCAGAAGGAGTTATGCCAGTTATGTCTGAATAATGTTTCAGAAGGAGCCATGCCAGTTATGTCTGAATAAGGTTTCAGAAGGAGTTATGCCAGTTATGTCTGAATAAGGTTTCAGAAGGAGTTATGCCAGTTATGTCTGAATAAGGTTTCAGAAGGAGTTATGCCAGTTATGTCTGAATAAGGTTTCAGAAGGAGTTATGCCAGTTATGTCTGAATAAGGTTTCAGAAGGAGTTATGCCAGTTATGTCTGAATAAGGTTTCAGAAGGAGTTATGCCATGCCAGTTATGTCTGAATAAGGTTTCTCAAGGCTTCATTACTTTAACACCAGGACATCCATCCATACTGAGTAAATACAGACGCATTTAAGCGGCAATCTGCAGTTCGAACAATTACAAAGGAGACACCCCGCCACTGATATGGTAAACAGCTGAGGGAGAAATGTGACCACTTTCAAATTCATAGACAGAGCTGTGGATGACCATCCATGACACTGTATCACAATGATAGTTTGCCCATGTTTCAGGCTGTACAGTGTTTGTTTACATGGACATTGTTTACAAACTAAATAGTTAAGACAAGCTTATACACTGAGTGTACAAAACATTAGGAACACCCGCTCTTTCCATGACAGACTGACCATGTGAATCCAGATGAAAGCTATGATCCCTTATTGATGTCACCTGTTAAATCCACTTCAAATCAGTGTTGATGAAGGGGAGGAGACAGGTTAAAGAAGGATTTTTAAGCCTTGAGACAACTGAGACATGGATTGTGTATGTGTGCCATTCAGAGGGTGAATGGGTAAGACAAAATATGTAAGTGCCTTTGAACGGGGTATGGTTGTAGGTGTCAGGCGCACTGGTTTGAGTGTGTCAAGAACTGCAACGCTGCTGGGCTTTTCACATTTAACAGTTTCCCGTGTGTATCAAGAATGGTCCACCACCCAAAGGACATCCAGCCATCTTGACACAACTGTGGGAAGCATTGGAGTCAACATGGGCCAGCATCCCTGTGGAACGCTTTTGACACCTTGTAGGGTCCACGCCCACGACGAATTGAGGCTGTTCTGAGGGCAAAAGAGGATGCAACTCAATGTTAGGAAGGTGTTCCTAATGTTTTGTACACTCAGTGTATTTTGAGTTCTGATGGGGTACGAAAGTTGAACTAAGCTAATGAGGCAACTGTAAGTTATATTCTTCAAGAATCAATGGGTATACATCATCAATATTTAGAAGTCTAAAAAAATGGATGTAGCTACTGCAGATTGTCCCTTTAAGATGTTGTCTGGGTATGAACTGAATCCTGCTGTTAGTATAAAAAAAAAGGTTGAACAAAGGAAAAAAGATTTTGAACCACAGGGTATTGTCCTAATCTGACTGAGCTTTCCCACCAGCTAATTAGCTCTCGACTCGGACCAGGACGATGCAAAAAAAAGAACTTTTACATTCTTCTTTCAAACATTATTTCTCCCTACCATTTAAACATTTAATAAATATTAACATTTAAAGCTTTTCATTCATGTATATACAAGAACTATACAATACACATAAGGATGTTATGAACTGCAAGACAGGAATGAGGTAATGCACAACTTGAAACAGCGTGACATCAGACCAACCGCTCTGCAGACTTACAGCATTCTCTCTCAACTTCTCAATGACGTCATCATACTTTACATTCCGTTGGCTGGCTGTTAGTTTCTTAGATAATAATATGCTGCTGAAATTTACACTATATACAAAATTACTTGAAAAATATATCAAAAAAATATCAATAATGTTTTTTCTTTTTATCTTTTAAAGCATATGTGAGTTTTTCCACAAAGGCAATGTGCATGCTACAGTGGGGTTGGCTTTGCAAACAGACTTGACCTGTTGACCTTTTGATGACCTCTGGAGGTCAATCTCTTGTAAATGGTTGTTTGAGAAGCACATCAACAATAAGAGCACCAATGGGGAGAGGTTACAAAGCTCCCTGGAGGAAGTGACATCATCACCAAGACTTTGCAACATCATCACCAAGACTTTGCGACATCATCACCAATACATTGTGGCATCGTCACCAAGACTTTGCGACATCATCACCAATACATTGTGACATCATCACCAAGACTTTGCGACATCATCACCAATACATTGTGACATCATCACCAAGACTTTGCGACATTATCACCAAGACTTTGCAACATTATCTCCAATACCTGTGACATCCTCAACAAGATTTGTGAAATCACCAAGACTTTGCGACATCATCACTACAACTTGTGACAGCCCCCAAAGTAAAGGTTTTTGTCCGTGCCACATAATATCTTCACAATATTAAGTTCAATAAGTAGTTCTGATGCACTTTCAAAATATGTTTGCACAACTCTACACAGATCAGGAAGTAATGGCAGCCAATGCAGTCGTCACATTGTTTAACATGTACACAGATTAGGAAGTAATGGCAGCCAATGCAGTCGTCACATTGTTTAACATGTCTTGTAGTCATTTTAGTTTCAGCACCTTTTTATTTTCTTGTTTTTCTTCCATTTCTTAACTGAAGCAGAGAGGGCTGAGTGATGCAGTGCAAATGCATAGAGATCGCTCTGCTGGTTCGATGAGGTAACCATTACTGGTCTAAGTCCACTGGCATGTTAATTTATTCTTGCAGCAATCGGTTGAGAGTCCAGTCCAGGATAATCCCTCAGATGGTTGTAATAATGTTGTAACGTTGTAATAAAGTTGTCACATTGTAACATTGTCACATTGTAACATTGTAACGCTGTAACACTGTAATGCTGTAACAACGTTGTAATAACGTTGAGCTGACGGAAGTCATGGTGGACCATATTACTGAGCAGCAAGTCACAGGATAAGTCAGGGATCATGTCACCACATGGGACATGGTTCTGGTTGTTCTGGTTCTGTGAGCTGAGTCCCTCTCTGATCCTACATCCTCCCTTCTTGACCTGGCAGCAGCCACGCCAGCCACAGCTCCAGCAGGCCCGGCTTCAGGGCCGGGGCCGGCGGCTTGGCCTAAAGAGCGGTTGTTTGGACTGCTGTGCTCTTTAGATGGCGATAAAGCAGGGTCTCCATTGGAGTCTGGAGCAGCGTTGGGCCAGAGCCGGGGCCGGAGAGGCGGGCTGGGACCTGGAGGTAGAGAAGGGAGCACAGGGACCGAGTCTCCATCCCCGACCCCCAAGGAAGGACCCTTGGGAGGGACCGCACCCGCCGACGGTGAGGTGGTCAGGCCCTGGGCAGTGGAGCGAGGCCGTCTAGGGGTCTTAGTGGTTCGGGGTGGGCTCTGGGTAGTGGTGGGGGGGAGCGGGGTGTCTGATGGTAGGGTGGTGGAGGCGGTGGGGTTCGGCTGGGTGGAGGTCTCCTGGTCTGAGCCAGTCTCAGAGTCTGAGGATTCTCCAGTCTTGTGGAGGTCTGGGGATGGAGAGAAGAGGGTGGTGAAGCCTTCCTTCTTGTTGCAGGATTCACAGCACAGTTTGTTGTAGCCAGGGATGGAACAGTAGCGGGCTAGGACCTCCATCTGGCAGAATATAGACTTGTCCCCAAGACATGGCTCATCTGTGGGGTGAGAGCATAACACAGTCAGAACAGACACGTAGACATTACCGCTCTCTCCTCACGCTGTAGTGACCTTAACCCAACACCTAGCAACCTCTTCAACCGTATCCCGTTCCGTTGGCATTCACTGAAAACTTGTGGCTTTCTCGTGGCTTTTCTTTTGCAAAATAACTATGAATTAACTGTCTTATTTTCAAATAAATGTGTATTACATATAACATCACGTTAAGGTGAGGGCTATTCTCTGTATTACAAGGAACAATAGCAGGTCTACTTCTCTCCAGTAGCTGGCATATTCTGTCCGTTCATAATTCACCGGTGGGAACATGGCGGCTCTCAACACCCATGAATGATAAGAGGCCATCTGCGCTCTTTTAATGTCCTTACTACTGAATAGTGTCACACGCTGTCGAAATAATGAATAAATCCAAAACTGAGGCTTGAATGCAAAATAAAGATGTTTATTAAAACACCCGACAACTGAAATAGTTGGCCAATACTATCCGAGAGATTGTTCGTGAGGACATTACCTCTCCCTTTGACTTGCAATTAAAACCGATAAATGAATCTCTTGCACTGCTGTGGATACCTACTCAACTGAAGTGGAAAGTTTGGAGACAGTGGCCAATGTGACAGAGAAGTGACTCCATGACCTGGATGGGGAACGACCAATGGCTGGGTTTCCCTGTGGGTCCTGTTTTTTGTTTCACTAATGATTTCATACCATTATCTACACATCTCATTTCTTTCATCAAGAAAATAGAAATTCGACATATGAGCTTGTCTGACCACCACACTTACTACTGCCTACTTCAAATTTCTGCATCTCCTAAAAGAGCCACAAGATGGTGTTTCAACGTTTCATTACTACATAAACCTATATTCTGTGATCAATTTGAAATTAAACTAAAATAATTCATAATGATCAATAAAAATTCAGTCGATGACCCCCGGATTCTATGGGATGCCAGCAAAGGATAAAAAAATAAAATAACTGCATTTGCATCTGTGTTGAATAAATCACAATTAAAGAAGGTATCATAATTTGAAATGTTAACTGTGTTAGAGTGTTCTCAACAAACACTGTTTTCACACCAGTTAGCTATTACTCTTTCCAAAATCAAGGTCCTTTTTAGCTCAGTTGGTAGAGCATGGGGCTTGCAATGCCAGGGTAGTGGGTTCGATTCCGGGGACCACCGCTACGTTAAAAAAACCTGCGTATGCACACATGACTATAAGTCGCTTTGGATAAAAGCGTCTGCTAAATGGCATATTATGATATAAGACAGAAGTTAATTTATTGACAAGACAGAGAGCAGAATTTGCGATCCCATCGAGTAAGGCAACCATTACTTCCATGGTCCCGTTGTTTACTGGCCAACAAGCTACGCAGTAATGATCAATTAGCTGATACAGCAACTATTAAAACTGAAACAGGGGAATTACTATCAGAACCCAAACAGAGGAAGCCACCTCGCTGCAAGCCCAAATCTCTCTATGAACTCAAAAGGGCATAGAACACCTTCCTAATACTGAGTTGCACCCCCCTTTGCCCTCAGAACAGCCTCAATTCGTCGGGGTATGGAATCTACAAGGTGTCAAAAGCGTTCCACAGGGATGCTGGCCCGTCTTGACTCCAATGCTTCCCACAGTTATGTCAAGTTAGCTGGATGTCCTTTGGGTGGTGGACCATTCATGATACACACGGGAAACTGTTGAGTGTGAAAAACCCAGCAGCGTTGCAGTTCTTGACACACTCAAACCAGTGTGCCCAGCACCTACTACCATACCCTGTTTAATGGCACTCAAATCTTTTGTCTTGCCCATTCACCCTCTGAATGGCACACATACACAATCCATGTCTCAATTGTCTCAAGGATTAAAAATCCTTCATTAACCTGTCTCCTCCCCTTCATCTACACTGATTGAAGTGGATTTAACAAGTGACATCAATAAGGGGTCATAGCTTTCACCTGGATTTACCTGGTCAGTCTATGTCATGGAAAGAGCAGGTGTTCCTAATGGTTTGTATACACAGTGTAGTTCCTTCTTTAGATAAAACCATTGCCAGAAACTTTAACAGAATGCTCAAATAAATTAAATCCGACCTCAGTAGATGGAATAATATCCCATTTGCGGCTGAATTTCTGTAGTTCAATGCTTCCCATGGCTCTGGCTATTGGGCAGAAAGTCATAGTACGGTTTAAAAATGTACACGGCAAGGTGAACGATCCCGGATAAAATTAACACATTTACAAAGAGGGAAATATGTAGGAGGACTACCTGTACCAGAGCTTAAGTGGTATTTCCAGGCACTAGCATTTCACCCCATTCAAAATTGGTTTAGACATGATTCTTCTCCACCCTGTCTCCTATTGCCCTGGAAGAGGTGGTCTTCACTGATATATCCCTTTAAACAATGTCAACTATGTTTTAGTCCTATTATTGCTCACACAATTTCTATTTGAAAAACAATGTAACTGGGAATCAAAATGGCATGTCCATACTCCAATATTTCATAATAATGCCTTGCAAATCTGGAGGGCGACCTTTTGACCCCCAATGGTCCAAATGTGGAATCCGTACCCTTACCGATACCATGGACATTAATGGTTTGAGAACATTCCAAGGCAACATGTTTTGTAAATATATTTACAACTATGCTGGCCTATGGAGTCCCTTGGGAAACTCAACTGCCGAAACATCCAACGATGGGATTTATAAATAAATGATCTGGGCTCCTGAAAGGACTGATCTCTATAATATAGAAACAACTTTTGGAAAGCTCATATTCTGAGCTAGCCATTAAAAAAAGTATGGTCCACAGATCTAACTGAATCTGAACCACCCTTTAACTGGAACAGAATATGGAAAAATATGACCTTGGCATCCCGTAATCCGAACCACCAATTTATACATGTTAAGTTTATTCACAGACTGTATTTAACACCAAAGAAACGTTTTACGATGAAATTGGCCCCAACTCCCAACTGTTCACTGTGTCCCCTAAATCAGGTAGACACATTCATTCATATGATGTGGGAGTGCCCTGCAGTTAAATGCTTTTGGGCAAAGAAAAATATATATATATTCGAAGTACGTGAATTTAAATATTCAATGCTTTCCATCTATTATGTTACGCAACGATGATAGCCCCTTGAATCGCTCAATCAGAGAAGATTACTGCTGGCAGGCAGCACTACTGCAAAAGAATGGTTGACTCTAAGATGGCGACCACCTCACTCTCTCTCCCATTTAACCAGTGGATACAGTTACTATTAGAAGTTATAACATTAGAATTATCGACAGCAACAATAAATGGTGCTAGTCAAGGAACAATCAGATGTTTAAAATGGTAAGCCGCTAAGAATAAAAATAGACTAGTATCCAATAAAATACAATAGAAGCATCCCATGCTCACTTACTGGAGGAGATTTTGTGGACAGGATTCTCAGGAACAATCTGATGTACACCCTCCGTCTTTGTCGTTGAATTCTCCATCGCTTCTATATTGAAAGGGGGCAGCGATGACTGTCCTGTTTTTACCAGAAGGTGAGAGAGGGCAAACTTTACAGATTATTACATGGTGGGACTTTCAAGGTTTTCATTGGTTTTCTAGAAATCCAGGTTGGAGGATTCCAGATTTCCTGCTTTTTCCTTCCTTGTTCTAGTAATGTACCAACTGGGATTTCTGGACATCCTGGACATTTTGGGAAAGTTACTTTGGGAAGGGTGGTGGTTCTATGCAGTGATGTAATGTACTTAAGTAAAAAAAACTTTAAAGTACTACTTAAGTAGTTGTGTGGATTTCCACAGGAAATCCAGGGGCGGCTGTAAAATAGGCTGGCCTTCTCAACCTTGAATGGCCTTCAGACCTGTCAATCACCAATCATTGTGATTGGCCATGGTAGCCAAAATAATGGCGTGCACAGCATTTTTATACATGACCCTAAGCATGATGGGATGTTAATTGTTTAATTAACTCAGGAATCACACCTACCGTATGTGGAAGCACCTGCTTTCAATATACTTTGTATCCCTCATTTACTCGAGTGTTTCCTTTATTTTGGCAGTTACCTGTATATTACCAACAGTGGTGTAAACATACTTTTGGGTAGTTTTTTGGGGTATTTGTACTTTAGTCAAAAATATAAATGGTAAAGTACTTTTACTTCACTACATTCCTAAATAAAATAATGTACTTTTTACTCCATACATTTTCCCTGACACCCAAAAGTACTCGTTAGATTTTGAAAGCTTAGCAGGACAGGAAAATGGTCAAATTCCCGCACTTATCAAGAGAACACGTGGTCATCCCTACTGCCTCTGATCTGGCGGACTCACTAAACAAACATGCATTGTTTGTAAATGTTGGAGTGTGCTCCTGGCTATCCGTAAATGTTAAAAACAAGAAAATGGTGCCGTCTGCTTTGCTGAATATAAGGTATTTGAAATGATTTATACTTTTACTTTTACTTTGATACTTAAGTATATTTTAGCAATTACATTTACTTTTGATACTTATGTATATTTAAAAACAAATACTTTTAGACTTTTACTCAAGTAGTATTTTACTGGGTGTCTTTCACTTTTACTTGAGTCATTTTCTATTAAGGTATCTTTACTTTTACTCAAGTATGACAACTTTTTCCACTACTGGTTCTATGTGGAACCATAATGACTCACATAGCCCTTCCATCTCTTTAATGGTTCTTTGCAGTTCAGAAAATGGTTCTTTCCTCTTTTAGTGATCATTAAAATGTAGGGGAGGCGGCTCATTAAAATATTTTGAGGCGTGGTTTGTTCGCAGCTCTTTTTGTGCAACCGTGAGTGAGAGTGTCATGTCAGGATATCTAATCTGTTGTGTTATGCCATTATATATTATATATGACAATGGCCAGTGATAGTGTCTTGTGAAAGAGTCATGTATGGCTTTGTGTCAATTGAGAACAGATGACTAAAATCAGTCATCGGGTCTCACTTCTCTCCTCAGGGACGCCCAGATGTTCCAGAGGTAGCTCACTTGATTCAACTTGTCAATGAACACAATAATAACACCTATGGAGTTTTAACAATATAATATGGCTGACCAGAATAAACAACCCTGTATGGTTCTTCAAAAGGATCTACGAAGAACCTTTCAGATTGACAAAGGTTCTTTATAGAACCATTCTCCATAAAGGTTCTATAAAGAACCATAAGAAAAGGGTTGTAACCATAGTGGAACCCTTTATTGATGCTATATATAACATTTTATTAATGGTTCTTCATAGAACATTAGCACCATAAATGTTCTATTTAGAACCTTGAGCATGGTTCGTTATAGTACCTTCAAAGAAAGGTTACATATAGCACCAACAAGGGATTTTCTATGGCAGCGGCTCCCGAACTAGGGGTCGGCTGATATGAAAATGGGGTCACGGAAGAATTTCTAAAATCCTTTATTTTGTTAAATATTTGGTATATTTAGTCTTTGTTTGTATATATATATACACAGGGCCGTGAAAAAATATTTCCCCCCTTTTTGATTTTCTCTGTGTTTGTATATTTTTGATACTGAACGTTATCAGATCTTCAACCAAAACCTCATATTAGATAAAGGGAACCTGAATTTACAAATAACAAAAAAATTTATACTTATTTTGCAACACCCATTCCCCTGTGTGAAAAAGTAATTGCCCCCTCAATAACTGGTTGTGTCACCATTAGCTGCAATGACTGCAACCAAATGCTTACTGTACTTGTTGATCAGTCTCTCACATCGCTGTGGAGGAATTCTGGCCCACTTTTGCATGCAGAACTGCTTTAACTCAGCGAAGTTTATGGGTTTTCAAGCATGAACTGCTTGTTTCAAGTCCTGCCACAACATCTCAATTGGGATTAGGTCTGGACTTTGACTAGGCTATTCCAAAACATCAAATGTGTAGTTTGTAAAGTGGTTATCCCACTGGCTATAGGGTGAACGCACCAATTTGTGAGTCGCTCTGGCTAAGAGCGTCTGCTAAATGACGTTAATGTGCCCTTGAGCAAGGCACTTAACCCTAATTGCTCCTGTAAGTCGCTCTGGTTAAGAGCGTCTGCTAAATGACTAAAATGTAAAAAAAAATGTAAATGTAGTTTTTTTTGTTGCCATTTTCATGTAGACTTGATGGTGTGTTTTGGATCATTGTCTTGCTGCATGACCCAGCTACGCTTCCAACAGGACTCAGTAACCAAAAATACAACAAGGGAACCAGTAGCCTGTGTCCTAATGTGACATAAACATGGTCTCACACAAAGCAACAACACAAGGCGCCATCTGTTCCTAACTCCCCAGGTAATCATAGCTCTTAAGAACCCCTGTTGCTCTCCTCTCCTGAATGTCTCCCATTCATGTTTGGACAACTCCCCTTTCATCCTCCTCTGTAGAGCGCCTTTGGAATACTACAGAACACACACACAGAGACACACACACACAGACAGACAGAGACACAGACACACACACACACACCGACAGAGACACACACAGACACACACACACACACACACACACACACACACACACACACAGACAGAGACACAGATCTCCCCACCCTGGTCCTCCTTGGCCCTTTGAGAGAAAGCATTATGAGGCCACACCAACAATTTGTTGTTTTGTGTGAGACCATGTTTTGTGTGAAAATAGGACATTTAGGCTACTGGTTCCCCCATGGTGAGGTGTATAGTGTTGGCTACTGGTTCCCCCATGGTGAGGTGTATAGTGTTGGCTACTGGTTCCCCCATGGTGAGGTGTATAGTGCTGGCTAGTGGTTCCCCCATGGTGAGGTGTATAGTGTTGGCTACTGGTTCCCCCATGGTGAGGTGTATAGTGTTGGCTACTGGTTCCCCCATGGTGAGGTGTATAGTGTTGGCTACTGGTTCCCCCATGGTGAGGTGTATAGTGTTGGCTACTGGTTCCCCCATGGTGAGGTGTATAGTGTTGGCTACTGGTTCCCCCATGGTGAGGTGTATAGTGTTGGCTACTGGTTCCCCCATGGTGAGGTGTATAGTGTTGGCTACTGGTTCCCCCATGGTGAGGTGTATAGTGTTGGCTACTGGTTCCCCCATGGTGAGGTGTATAGTGTTGGCTACTGGTTCCCCCATGGTGAGGTGTATGTAGTGTTGGCTACTGGTTCCCCCATGGTGAGGTGTATAGTGTTGGCTACTGGTTCCCCCATGGTGAGGTTTGTGTAGTGTTGGCTACTGGTTCCCCCATGGTGAGGTGTATATTGTTGGCTACTGGTTCCCCCATGGTGAGGTGTATAGTGTTGGCTACTGGTTCCCCCATGGTGAGGTGTATAGTGTTGGCTACTGGTTCCCCCATAGTGAGGTGTATAGTGTTGGCTACTGGTTCCCCCATGGTGAGGTGTATAGTGTTGGCTACTGGTTCCCCCATGGTGAGGTGTATAGTGTTGGCTACTGGTTCCCCCATGGTGAGGTGTATAGTGTTGGCTACTGGTTCCCCCATGGTGAGGTTTGTGTAGTGTTGGCTACTGGTTCCCCCATGGTGAGGTTTGTGTAGTGTTGGCTAGTGGTTCCCCCATGGTGAGGTGTATAGTGTTGGCTAGTGGTTCCCCCATGGTGAGGTGTATAGTGTTGGCTACTGGTTCCCCCATGGTGAGGTGTATAGTGTTGGCTACTGGTTCCCCCATGGTGAGGTGTATAGTGTTGGCTACTGGTTCCCCCATGGTGAGGTGTATAGTGTTGGCTACTGGTTCCCCCATGGTGAGGTGTATAGTGTTGGCTACTGGTTCCCCCATGGTGAGGTGTATAGTGTTGGCTAGTGGTTCCCCCATGGTGAGGTGTATAGTGTTGGCTAGTGGTTCCCCCATGGTGAGGTGTATATTGTTGGCTACTGGTTCCCCCATGGTGAGGTGTATAGTGTTGGCTACTGGTTCCCCCATGGTGAGGTGTATAGTGTTGGCTACTGGTTCCCCCATGGTGAGGTGTATAGTGTTGGCTACTGGTTCCCCCATGGTGAGGTTTGTGTAGTGTTGGCTACTGGTTCCCCCATGGTGAGGTGTATATTGTTGGCTACTGGTTCCCCCATGGTGAGGTGTATAGTGTTGGCTACTGGTTCCCCCATGGTGAGGTGTATGTAGTGTTGGCTAGTGGTTCCCCCATGGTGAGGTGTATAGTGTTGGCTAGTGGTTCCCCCATGGTGAGGTGTATAGTGTTGGCTACTGGTTCCCCCATGGTGAGGTGTATAGTGTTGGCTACTGGTTCCCCCATGGTGAGGTGTATAGTGTTGGCTACTGGTTCCCCCATGGTGAGGTGTATAGTGTTGGCTACTGGTTCCCCCATGGTGAGGTGTATAGTGTTGGCTACTGGTTCCCCCATGGTGAGGTGTATATTGTTGGGTACTGGTTCCCCCATGGTGAGGTGTATGTAGTGTTGGCTAGTGGTTCCCCCATGGTGAGGTGTATAGTGTTGGCTACTGGTTCCCCCATGGTGAGGTGTATAGTGTTGGCTACTGGTTCCCCCATGGTGAGGTGTATAGTGTTGGCTACTGGTTCCCCCATGGTGAGGTGTATAGTGTTGGCTACTGGTTCCCCCATGGTGAGGTGTATAGTGTTGGCTACTGGTTCCCCCATGGTGAGGTGTATAGTGTTGGCTACTGGTTCCCCCATGGTGAGGTGTATATTGTTGGCTACTGGTTCCCCCATGGTGAGGTGTATAGTGTTGGCTACTGGTTCCCCCATGGTGAGGTTTGTGTAGTGTTGGCTACTGGTTCCCCCATGGTGAGGTTTGTGTAGTGTTGGCTACTGGTTCCCCCATGGTGAGGTGTATAGTGTTGGCTACTGGTTCCCCCATGGTGAGGTGTATAGTGTTGGCTACTGGTTCCCCCATGGTGAGGTGTATAGTGTTGGCTACTGGTTCCCCCATGGTGAGGTTTGTGTAGTGTTGGCTAGTGGTTCCCCCATGGTGAGGTTTGTGTAGTGTTGGCTAGTGGTTCCCCCATGGTGAGGTGTATAGTGTTGGCTACTGGTTCCCCCATGGTGAGGTTTGTGTAGTGTTGGCTAGTGGTTCCCCCATGGTGAGCTGTGTGTGTAGGATGTGTATTGTTGGTTACTGATGTCCATGTGTCCATGTGTCCACGTGTCCCCAACACAGCAGTGTTCCAACATGGCAGGTAATCATAGCTTTCTAAGACTTCATAAAGGCGTCCCTAAATGTGTTTCACCTCCTGGAAGTCACTCCTCAGAAAACATAACCGGGTGCAAAGCTCAATTCCCCCAATTTCCCCCCCAGGTATTATGGAGAAGAGGTTCGAATTCTATTGACTTTCCCAACTGTTCAGAAGCATTTATAGACACACACACACACACACACACACACACACACACACACAACGTGCTACAAAGGTGTCCTGAGACACTTATAGGGACAGCAGGAGGGAACAGTTCTTACACACCATTGGCTTCTATCTGTGTGTGTGTGTGTGTGTGTGCGCGCATGTGTGTGTGTGTGTGTGTGTGTGTGTGTGTGTGTGTGTGTGTGTACTGTACCTGGACACGGGCTCAGTTTACAGATGAGGACAGTTTCAGGCTTGTCTCCCTCACACTGGCCGATGGTGTTGTCTGTGGCTCGACACACAACCTGTCTCTGTTGAATCCCCTCTCCACACCTTACTGAACACTGTGGGGCCACACGGAGAGACACAGAGAGGAAACAGGTCAGACGAGTCTCAAAGCGGCTGGCTCTTCACAGTTCTTAGAAACAACTCTGAAATCCCTGGAACAGTTAGCTAGCACAATTTCTAAAACAAATCGATCGAGCAACTTCCCTTTCCAGGAAACCTGGTAAACAACACAGGAAAAAGTGTTTAAATTCGAAAATACGACTGCTAGAGGGGTCCGGATACGCTAACCATCCTCTTCACGTCCTTCAGTGTGTGGTGACTGGAGGATGTTCCATACCAGGGCTGAGGTTCATTCCAATTCAATTCAGTCAATTCACAAAGAAAACTTAAATTCTATTTTAGTTAACAGAAATTCCAATTCCAGCATTGATTGAATTGAAATGGAGATGACCCCAACCCTGATAAGTAGTACTGTAAGCTGTGTGACAGAGCTCCATGAGAACAGGCCCGTCTAGAGTATGCTCTGTGGCTGAGCTCCATAACCAGGACACTGTCTGTACTGTAGGCTCTGTGGCGGAGCTCCATGCTGGGACCCCCCTGTGACCAGGCCCTTGATGGGACCCACCTGTGACCAGGCCCTTGTCTAGAGTATGCTCTGTGGCGGAGCTCCATGCTGGGACCCCCCTGTGACCAGGCCCTTGTCTAGAGTATGCTCTGTGGCGGATCTCCATGCTGGGACCCCCCTGTGACCAGGCCCTTGTCTAGAGTATGCTCTGTGGCGGAGCTCCATGCTGGGACCCCCCTGTGACCAGGCCCTTGTCTAGAGTATGCTCTGTGGCGAAGCTCCATGCTGGGACCCACCTGTGACCAGGCCCCTGTCCTCCACTGCGCAGGGCAGGCAGAGGGGTTACAGACCTTCCTCGTCTCAGGCCTGTCCTCTGTACAGTACTTAGTGTGGACCGTCCGGTTGGTGCCGTTGTGGAGGGCCTGCATACACTGAACAACCCTGGACTGGTAGCCAAGCTTCCCACACGTCTTACTGCACGGGCTCCACTCCTCTACTAACCACCTGGGAGAGGAGGGAGAGAGGGAGGGAGGGGGGAGGGAGGGGGAGAGAGGGAGGGAAGGGGGAGGGAGGGAGGGAGGGAGGGAGGGAGGGAGGGGGGGAGAGAGAGGGGGGGGGAGGGAGAGAGGGAGGGGGGGAGGGAGGGGGGGAGGGAGGGGGAGAGGGAGGGAGGGAGGGAGGGGGAGAGAGGGAGGGAAGGGGGGAGGGAGGGAGGGAGAGAGGGAGGGAGGGAGGGAGGGAGGGGGGGAGAGAGGGGGGGGGGGAGAGAGGGAGGGGGGGAGGGGGGGAGGGGGGGGGGGAGGGAGGGAGGGAGGGGGAGAGAGGGAGGGAAGGGGGGAGGGAGGGAGGGAGGGAGGGGGGAGGGAGGGAGGGAGGGAGGGGGGGAGAGAGAGGGGGGGGGGAGAGAGAGGGGGGGGGAGAGGGAGGGGGGGAGGGAGGGGGAGAGGGGGAGAGGGAGGGGGGGAATTATTTCATTATTCAATCTGTTCACTACTGGGAATAGAAGGTTATTATCTCAGTATTCAATCTGTCCACTACTGGGAATAACTAGGTTAGTCAGACAGACAGAGTGCATTAGCTTCAGTCCCTCTTTGAGAGGGAGTGTCTCTTAGAGTGATGATGATGATGATGATGATGCTGATGATGATGATGAAATGGTTGCTTTGCTATCCACATGGGTTCGGACATGGAGAGAAAGGATAGAGGAGAGAGTGATGGGGAGAGGAGCTCACGTTGGCTGGCTGCACTCGTTCACGTTGCACCGTTTCCGGATGGGTTTGGGCTTCTTGCTGGTTTCGCAGAAGTTCCGGTGCACCAGTCGACTGTCGCTCTTCCTCCTGCAGCCGTATTTGGTGTACTGTATACCTGCCAGACAGTAAGGACAATCTGTTGGAAAGTCTGATAAAACATAACCGTTTCTCAATTATACTGTAAATCATTTGGCAGAAAGAAAATGCTGGTGGCTATATGAACTAATACTGGAGAGAGCACACACACACACACACACACACACAATAAGACAGAGCAACAGGGTAGGAAAAACCATCTGAATAACTGAACGTGTCAGTGACCCCTGAGCAACATGCCCTGAGGACATCTAGGCTCTGCTCTGCACCAACTCACAGCAGGTTGCCAGGTTGGGAAACAGCAGGGGTACTTGGCAGGCCAGGCACAAAAGGAAACAACTATGATTGACAGGTGAACCAGCAGGGACCTTTCTGTAGCAGGTGAGATCGTTCTAAAAAAAGAACCTAGAGAGAGAATCCATCTGGTCTAAAGAACCGCTCCACAACACACACCTCCCCCACAGGGTTTGGAGCACTGCGACCAGCTCTTCAGGGCCCATTCGTAGGTATCCAGCTCGGCCAGGAGAACGTTGTTATTGGTGATGACCGGCAGCAGGTCCTCATGGATGATGTACTTATATGTCAGACTGATCTTAGTGTCCTCCTCCTGGGGAATGACCTAGAAGAGGACGGGGAGAAAGAGAGAAAGAGAGAGAGAGAAAGAGAGCGAGAGAAAGAGACAGAAAGAGAGCAAGAAAGAGAGCGAGAGAGATAAACAATTGATTCTCATTCAAAATCCTATTTTCCCAAACCCCTAAACCTAACCCTTAACCTAAGCCTAACCTTAACCGTAACCCCAAATCCTAACCCTAAACTTAACCCTAATTGTAACGCTAACCCTAAACCTAACCCCAAAGACTAAAATAGCCTTTGTCCTTGAGGGGATCAGAGAAATGTCCCCACTTGTCTGAATGTTCCTTGTTTTACCATCTTTGTAAGGACTTTCGGTCCCCACCTGGACAGTAAAACCACACACACACTGTGGACAATAGTGCTGAGCAATTAACCAACATTTCCATTATTAAACAACTAATTGACCAACGTCGGTTCAATTAATTGAATTCCATTTTTCTCTAGAGAGAAATCAAATCATTCACGAGAGAAATCAACTCGAGGACTATGTGGGAAGATGGGCTGAAGGGAGTTGTAGTTTTCATTAAGCAAATATTCAACCTAGTTCAGCGCAGAAACGTGGTAATTAACTACAATGACCATAAGCCATTGCGGCAGAGATGGATACGCTTTTACGCCTGCTATAGGTTAGATACACACAGACCGCATGAGAGAGGAATGTACACAACACAAAGATGAGAGAGAGGGACGGAGACAGTCCGTGAAGGTATGCCTTATCTACTTTGAAGAAGTAGTACAATTATTTTATTAGACAGCTCTGCAGCATACAGCTCTGCAGCATACAGCCCTGCAGCATACAGCCCTGCAGCATACAGTCGTGGTCAAAAGTTATGAGAATGACACAAGTATTGGTCTTCACAAAGTTTGCTGCTTCAGTGTTTTTAGATATTTTTGTCAGATGTTACTATGGTATACTGAAGTATAATTACAAGCATTGACAATTACATTAAGTTTATGCAAAGAGTCAATATTTGCAGTGTTGACCCTTCTTTTTCAAGACCTCTGCAATCCGCCCTGGCATTAACTTCTGGGCCACATCCTGACTGATGGCAGCCCATTCTTGCATAATCAATGCTTGGAGTTTGTGGGTTTTTGTTTGTCCACCCGCCTCTTGAGGATTGACCACAAGTTCTCAATGGGATTAAGGTCTGGGGAGTTTCTTGGCCATGGACCCAAAATGTCGATGTTTTGTTCCCCCGAGCCACTTAGTTATCACTTTTGCCTTATGGCAAAGTGCTCCATCATGCTGGAAAAGGCATTGGTCGTCACCAAACTGTTCTTGGATGGTTGGGAGAAGTTGCTCTCGGAGGATGTGTTGGTACCATTCTTTATTCATGGCTGTGTTCTTAGGCAAAATTGTGAGTGATCCCACTCCCTTGGCTGAGAAGCAACCCCACACATGAATGGTCTCAGGATGCTTTACTGTTGGCATGACACAGGACTGATGGTAGCGCTCACCTTGTCTTCTCCGGACAAGGTGTTTTCCGGATGCCCCAAACTTCCTGTTTCCTGAGCAAGCTCTGCACTGGTGGTGCCCCGATCCCGCAGCTGAATCAACTTTAGGAGACGGTCCTGGCGCTTGCTGGACTTTCTTGGGCGCCCTGAAGCCTTCTTCACAACAATTGAACCTCTCTCCTTGAAGTTCTTGATGATCCGATAAATGGTTGATTTAGGTGCAATCTTACTAGCAGCAATATCCTTGCCTGTGAAGCCCTTTTTTGTGCAAAGCAATGATGACGGCATGTGTTTCCTTGCAGGTAACCATGGTTAACAGAGGAAGAACAATGATTTCAAGCACCACCCTCCTTTTAAAGCTTCCAGTCTGTTATTCTAACTCAATCAGCATGACAGAGTGATCTCCAGCCTTGTCCTCGTCAACACTCTCACCTGTGTTAACGAGAGAATCACTGACATGATGTCAGCTGGTCCTTTTGTGGCAGGGCTGAAATGCAGTGGAAATGTTTTTTGGGGGATTAAGTTCATTTTCATGGCAAAGAGGGACTTTGCAATTAATTGCAATTCATCTGATCACTCTTCATAACATTCTGGAGTATATGGAGCAAATTGCCATCATAAAAACTGAGGCAGCAGACTTTGTGAAAATTAATATTTATGTAATTCTCAAAACGTTTGACCACGACAGTACTTAGGCAGGCTAGTCTAGCTAAATAGGATGACTAAAGACAGTGCAGTATGGGGAGCACAGACATAATGTTGTCTGGCTGTCTGGCTGCTACAGCCTGAGCAGAGATGAGATGATAACTTTAAGGAATGAAAAATAATAAAGTCATCAAATAAAACTAAGTAACATAGACAACTGAATATTTTATTATTTCATAGTCATTTACTATTTTTCTATTGATGTCTACCCAATGTGGACCTGACATAGACAATGGAATATTTTTAATGCTTTGGCAATTACATTTTCACTATTTTTGGCTTTTGTAAATTTCCGTTAAAAAGCTGTTTGTCATTAATGTTTGTCATTATTTCATAATGCATTTAATTGTTATCGAAAACCGAAAACCATTATAATGTTTTTCATAATCGAACCGAAACCAAACCGACCTAGAAAAGCACTAATCACTCAGCACTAGTGGACAATCAAAGGTGATTCATATCACAGTGAGGGTGCTCCACTGTCTTTCTAGAGGACTGACTGGAGTGTGGCTGAATCTCAAAGTGAACCCTTTGGGCACTGAGCCCTTTATCTACTGACCACATGCTGCTGTGTTCAATAGTGATCATTTGGGTCTGCCTGTTTTGGGTAAAATTAGAATTGAGGCAATGCACACTTGCATCCCAACTGCCACTTGTCAATATTCCAAAATTCAGCCTGTATGTGTGTGTGTGTGTGTGTGTGTGTGTGTGTGTGTGTCTTACTGGATTCATAGGTTTCTTCTTCTTACCAGGACAACAATGCCCTCATGAAGGGGGCCGATTGTTTTCAGGGTTTCTTTCTCGCCGCTTCCAAAGACGTACTCCCACTCCAAACCGCTCTCGATGAAGGTTTTGGACTTGGCACCTTCGCCTTTTGCATTCAATATGAAGCTGCCAGTGACTTGATTCTTAACAGCTGTGGAACACAGGGAAACCGTCTGATTCACAATGTGTTTTCATCCGTTGGATAGTCTGAGAGAACCAGCACAGCAGAAACAGGGTATACAGAAGGGGGTGACCCACTGTTCCAACCCTGTTTATGTGTGTGTCTGTGTGTGTATTCAACTAGAATTCCATGACAATCGTCTTTCATTGGAAGCACAACTAGGCTACCTGCCATTGCATTCAATTCAAGTCAAATCTAACTTTTCTATAACAGTAATGAGATTCAAATTCTTACTGAGAGAGCAGAGCAATGATAGAAGTTTGCAGCCATTATTTGACATTGTGTCAGGCCTGTATAAAAGGTCCACTCTGCGATAGTTACTAAGTTCAGTGGTCATTTCAAATAAAGACATATGTGTATGGAATACGTCATTGAAATTCAAAATGGCAGATTGTTGCTTTAATGCTAAAGCCTCGTCTCACCATCTCCCTGTTAGATAATATATCCTAGAGAGGGAGAGAGAGAGAAGGATTTGGCTGGTAACCAAGGTGATACTGACTCCAGCTGAGCCGCTCACACACAGAGAGCTATTGTGTACCTGGGGAGTCACACACACACACACACACACACACACACACACACACACACACACACACACACACACACACACACACACACACACACACGTTAGGTTCCCATCAAGAAACAACAAAAAATACTGTCGCTCAACAGAAAAGGGTACTAACAAATGAGCCACGGACAAGTACAACTAAACAAGTGGGGGTTTAAAATGGGTTCTCAAAGACACTCATGGGGGTGTCCACTGAATGTTGACTAGCAACAAGAAACTGGGCCCTAAAAGACACCCACCGTGAGTGGCCACTAAACGCCCCCAGAAAAGGCAAACCAAAATAAAAACCCACACCAACCTATAACATGGAGTAAAACAGAAGTGGAGCAAACCAAACCAAACCAGACCAAACCAGACCAAACCAAACCAAACCAGACCAGACCAAACCAAACCAAACCAAACCAAACCCAACCAAACTAAACCAAACCAAACCAAACCCAGGACAGAAAGGCTTTGTTTATCAACTTAAAGAAGCAGCGCTACAAAGAGGTGCAGCATCCAACATCTCTCATGTTGCTGGAGCATTGGCACCGCAGCTTTAATAATAATAATAATAATAATATGCCATTTAGCAGACACTTTTATCCAAAGCGACTTACAGTCATGTGTGCATAAATTTTTACGTATGGGTGGTCCCAGGGATCAAACCCACTACCCTGGCGTTACAAGCGCCATGCTCTACCAATTGAGCTACAGCTGTGCCAGCACATGTGAAACTAACGACTGACCAATGAGGTGACAGGTCAACACACCCTGACCAATGAGGTGACAGGTCAACACACCCTGACCAACGAGGTGACAGGTCAACCAACACACCCTGACCAACGAGGTGACAGGTCACCCAACACAGCCTGACCAACGAGGTGACAGGTCAACCAACACACCCTGACCAACGAGGTGACAGGTCAACCAACACACCCTGACCAACGAGGTGACAGGTCAACCAACACACCCTGACCAACGAGGTGACGGGTCAACACGCCCTGACCAATGAGGTGACAGGTCAACACACCCTGACCAATGAGGTGACAGGTCAACACACCCTGACCAATGAGGTGACAGGTCAACACACCCTGACCAACGAGGTGACAGGTCAATACACCCTGACCAACGAGGATGATTCCAATCAGTGCGCGTCCACACCTAAATAGAACCAACTTCAAAATCCAAAACCAAACCAAAGCCTGTAACACGTACGTATGTCTGGACCTTGACGCACATCTGAGGTTGGAGCTATAATGTGTTTTACAGGTGTGTCTCAGCAGTACACTCAGTCACACTCACCTCACCTAGGACCTGATTCACAGCTGAGATTATCACGAGCAAATTGCTTACATCTATTTTTTGCAAACTAATGTAACATTGAAATTTACATTTTAGTCATTTAGCAGACGCTCTTATCCAGAGCGACTTATAGTTAGTGAGTGCATACATTTTTCATTCTGGCCCCACGTGGGAATCGAACTCACAATCCTGGCGTTGCAAGCGCCGTGCTCTACCAACTGAGCTACAGGAAATGTATTAAAAGAACCATTGAAGTGTATTCAAAGGACCGTAGGAGGAAATGTATTCAAGACCATTTCCAGCATCATTATTCAGACAGTCTGTGATACATACCCTGGTATTCCCAGCAGAAAACTGAAGGTAAAGACACTTGTTAGGTTTAAAGTTTAAGGCCATATGGATTGGACTACTGTTCATATGGATCCTGGTTGATTTCCCAGTTGCAATTAAGAGGCAGAGGATCTGCATAAATAGGCTGGCCATTACCATTAGTTTGCATTGACATGAATGAGGCAGTGATCAGACGTACCATGTGGTATTATGTCTAGCGCTGTGCAGCACCAGGCTGTGACTGCCGCCTCTTCATCTGCTGCCCCACCCATGTGCTCAGTCTACTCTCCTGTTCATCCTCCGTCTCTACGTTATGTTAGATAAGCTCTGTGCACACACACACACACACACAGCCACCAGACCCTGTGGGCCCTGCTAGATGTGATCTGCATTTTAAAAAGGGGGAGAGAAAGTACCTCATGTCTCGTCCATGGCTGGTCAGCGTTACTTACAGGATACAACTCTACAAAGACTAATTGGTGTGACAGTCAAATGGTCTGCAGTCACACTGCTGACGCTCAAACTGTAAATGTGTGTGTGTGTGTGTGTGTGTGTGTGTGTGTGTGTGTGTGTGTGTGTGTGTGTGTGTGTGTGTGTGTGTGTGTGTGTGTGTTCTGCAGTCATGCTCTGCGGATGTCCCTACCGTAAATGTACACTACTTGGCCAAAAGCTAGTCGAACATCTCATTCCAAAATCATGGGTATTAATATGGAGTTGGTCCCCCCTTTGCTGCTATAACAGCCTCCACTCTTCTGGGAAGGCTTTCCACTAGATGTTGGAACATCGCTGCAGGGACTTGCTTCCATTCAGCCACAAGAGCATTAGTGAGGTCGGGCACTGATGATGGGTGATTAGGCCTGGCTCGCAGTCGGCATTGTAATTCATCCCAAAGGTGTTCGAAGGGGTTGAGGTCAGGGCTCTGTACAGGCCAGTCAAGTTCTTCCACACTGATCTCGACAAACCATTTCTATATGGCTCTCGCTTTGTGCACGTGGGCATTGTCATGCTGAAACAGGAAAGGGCCTTCCCCAAACTGTTGCCACAAAGTTGGAAGCACAGAATCGTCTAGAATGTCATTGTATGCTGTAGTGTTACGATTTCCCTTCACTGAAACTAAGTGGCCTAGCCTGAACCATGAAAAACAGCCCCAGACCATTATTCCTCCTCCACCAAACTTTACAGTTGGCACTATGCATTGGGGCAGGTAGCGTTATCCTGGCATCCACCAAACCCAGATTCGTCCATCGGACTGCCAGATGGTGAAGCGTGATTCATCACTCCAGAGAACATGTTTCCACTGCTTTAGAGTCCAATTGCGGCGAGCTTTACACCACTCCAGCCGACGCTTGGCATCGCGCATGGTGATTTTAGGCTTGTGTGCGGCTGCTCGGCCATGGAAACCCATTTCATGAAGCTCCCGACGAACAGTTGTTATGCTGACGTTGCTTCCAGCGGGAGTTTGGAACTCGGTAGTGAGAGTTGCAATCGAGGACAGACGATTTTTACACGCTATGCGCTTCAGCACTCGGCGGTCCCATTCTGTGAGCTTGTGTGGCTGAGCCATTGTTGCTCCTAGACGTTTCCACTTCACAATAACAGCACTTACAGTTGAGCGAACTGACTTGTTGGAAAAGTGGCATCCTATGACGGTGCCACGTTGAAAGTCACTTTGCTCTTCAGTAAGGCCAGTCTACTGCCAATGTTTGTCTATGGAGATTGCATGGCTGTGTGCTCGATTTTACACACCTGTCAGCAACAGGTGTGGCTGAAATAGCAGAATCCACTCATTTGAAGGGGTGTCCACATACTTTTGGTGTATATGGTGCCTCCCCATTTATCCCGCTGTGACGAGACACACTTACCAATTATGTGGGGGGAAGTCTCATTCTCCTCTATAACGATGTGCCGGGCACCGATCGGAATATCAAACATCTTCAGCATGCCTATAGGACAACACAACAAGACAATATGAAACATCTTCAGCATGCCTATAGGACAACACAACAAGACAATATGAAACATCTTCAGCATGCCTATAGGACAACACAACAAGACAATATGAAACATCTTCAGCATGCCTATAGGACAACACAACAAGACAATATGAAACATCTTCAGCATGCATATAGGACAACACAACAAGACAATATGAAACATCTTCAGCATGCCTATAGGACAACACAACAAGACTATATGAAACATCTTCAGCATGCCTATAGGACAACACAACAAGACAATATGAAACATCTTCAGCATGCCTATAGGACAACACAACAAGACAATATGAAACATTTTCAGCATGCCTATAGGACAACACAACAAGACAATATGAAACATCTTCAGCATGCCTATAGGACAACACAACAAGACAATATGAAACATCTTCAGCATGCCTATAGGACAACACAACAAGACAATATGAAACATCTTCAGCATGCCTATAGGACAACACAACAAGACAATATGAAACATCTTCAGCATGCCTATAGGACAACACAACAAGACAATATGAAACATCTTCAGCATGCCTATAGGACAACACAACAAGACAATATGAAACATCTTCAGCATGCCTATAGGACAACACAACAAGACAATATGAAACATCTTCAGCATGCCTATAGGACAACACAACAAGACAATATGAAACATCTTCAGCATGCCTGTAAGACAACACAACAAGACAATATGAAACATCTTCAGCATGCCTGTAAGACAACACAACAAGACAATATGAAACATATTCAGCATGCCTATAGGACAACACAACAAGACAATATGAAACATCTTCAGCATGCCTATAGGACAACACAACAAGACAATATGAAACATCTTCAGCATGCCTATAGGACAACACAACAAGACAATATGAAACATCTTCAGCATGCCTATAGGACAACACAACAAGACAATATGAAACATCTTCAGCATGCCTATAGGACAACACAACAAGACAATATGAAACATCTTCAGCATGCCTATAGGACAACACAACAAGACAATATGAAACATCTTCAGCATGCCTATAGGACAACACAACAAGACAATATGAAACATCTTCAGCATGCCTATAGGACAACACAACAAGACAATATGAAACATCTTCAGCATGCCTATAGGACAACACAACAAGACAATATGAAACATCTTCAGCATGCCTATAGGACAACACCACAAGACAATATCAAACATCTTCAGCATGCCTGTAAGACAACACAACAAGACAATATGAAACATCTTCAGCATGCCTATAGGACAACACAACAAGACAATATGAAACATCTTCAGCATGCCTATAGGACAACACAACAAGACAATATGAAACATCTTCAGCATGCCTATAGGACAACACAACAAGACAATATGAAACATCTTCAGCATGCCTATAGGACAACACAACAAGACAATATGAAACATTTTCAGCATGCCTATAGGACAACACAACAAGACAATATGAAACATCTTCAGCATGCCTATAGGACAACACAACAAGACAATATGAAACATCTTCAGCATGCATATAGGACAACACAACAAGACAATATGAAACATCTTCAGCATGCCTATAGGACAACACAACAAGACAATATGAAACATCTTCAGCATGCCTATAGGACAACACAACAAGACAATATGAAACATCTTCAGCATGCCTATAGGACAACACAACAAGACAATATGAAACATCTTCAGCATGCCTATAGGACAACACAACAAGACAATATGAAACATCTTCAGCATGCCTATAGGACAACACAACAAGACAATATCAAACATCTTCAGCATGCCTATAGGACAACACAACAAGACAACCGGTTTGGTCAGGGAGTTAATCCAATGAGGCACAGAATAACAACAGACCAGGGACGATATCTATCATACGTCTCAGAGTAGGAGTACTGATCTAGGATCAGGCCCCCCCCCCCCGTCCCCCCGTCCCCCCCCGTCCCCCCGTCCCCCCGTCCATGTAACCTTATTCATTGTTATCTAAAATACCAAAGTCCTACTCTGAGACGCTTGATCCAGACAACCCCAGGCCTCCTGCTGGCTCTAATAGAGGAGAAACGTGCCGTGTCTAATTATAATGTTGTGTGTGAACCAGTGATAGCAGTGTTATGTGTTTAATCTGTGTACATGTCAAGGGCTGTAGCTGGGTGAATACAGGGTAAAATAAAATAGTGTAGTGTGTCGCGTCGTGAATTCCCCTGCCGGTGACTCTTATCAAGAGTCAACAGTCACCAACTGGGAATTGATAACATAGTGCTATGCACATTACACTCTTAGAAAAAAGGGGTTCCAAACGGGTTCTTCAGCTGGCCCCACAGGAGAACACTTTTTGGTTCCAGGTAGAACCCTTTTGGGTTCCATGTAGAACCCTGTGTGGAAAGAGTTCTACATGGAACTCAAAAGGGTTATACCTGGAACCAAAAATGGTTCTTCAAAGGGTTCTCCTATGGGGACAGCCGAAGGACCCTTTTAGCACCTTTTTTTCTAAGAATGTAGGAGAGGATCTTAGGGATTTCAAGCTATAATGTTTATTTCTCATCATATTCTATATAACTATTCATCAAGTATTGATTGATAGTCAAATGAAATAAAACATAATGCTCTCAACAGAACTGTGGTTTCTCCCTGGTGATGGTCTAATGTTTACCTGTTTTCTTTGGCATCTTCGTGAGTGTCAGTTTAACAGTGCGACAGTGGGAGTTGTCCCCCCCACAGACTCCACACTTGTCTTCTTGTTTGTACGAGCCAACCTCTTTGTCGCAGCCCACATTCTGGGAGGGAGAAGG
>NW_028156889.1:0-40320 GCF_964263955.1 Coregonus lavaretus
CAGCATGACAATGATCCCAAACACACCGCCCGGGCAACGAAGGAGTTGCTTCGTAAGAAGCATTTCAAGGTCCTGGAGTGGCCTAGCCAGTCTCCAGATCTCAACCCCATAGAAAATCTTTGGAGGGAGTTGAAAGTCTGTGTTGCCCAGCGACAGCCCCAAAACATCACTGCTCTAGAGGAGATCTGCATGGAGGAATGGGCCAAAATACCAGCAACAGTGTGTGAAAACCTTGTGAAGACTTACTGAAAACGTTTGACCTGTGTCATTGCCAACAAAGGGTATATAACTGTTAGAGCCGATTTGGGCATATTTTGTATAAAAGACTGAACATACTGAGCTCCATGTACATTTGTGTAAATATATTAAATATTAATGTATATGATGAAATATTAGGTACGTACCTTTATGATTTATTTACCGGATTGAGATATATTCATTTGTTATTAGTGTAACTCAGTTTTTGGCCCCCCCTCTCGCCCATTCATTGTACTGTGTTAATTGTGTTAGTATAAAGGCAGGAAGTTGGGCCTTTGGGGGGAGGAGTCCTTGCTAGATGCGGGAGCGGTATAGTTTTTTGACCATATAGACATACAGAAATACAGACAGACAGGTCATATTATATTATGTATTTGCATTTCAAGTAATCTCTGCTTTAAGTTGATTGGAGAATACCTTTTTGTTAGATAAGAAGAATAAACATTTTTGTTGCACCATATCCCTGGATCTCATTGAATGTTTGGCCGTTTGGAAACGTTGAGTGTGGACTGTATGCGTCCGAAACAACCCCGCTTCAGGCTAGGGCAGTGGCTATGGTAAAGAGGAAAGGAAGCCACTACAATAACAAAGTATTGAGAAACTTTTCTTATTGACCAAATACTTATTTTCCACCATAATTTGCAAATAAATTCATCAAAAATCCTACAATGTGATTTTCTGGATTTTATTTTCTCATTTTGTCTGTTACAGTTGACGTGTACCTATGATGAAAATTACAGGCCTCTCTCATCTTTTTAAGTGGGAGAACTTGCACAATTGGTGGCTGACTAAATACTTTTTTTCCCCAATGTATGTGGTTGCATAATGCCAAACAGAGGGATCTACCAAGGTATTTCTCTTATTTCTCTTCTTAAGCCACCGGTAAATCAGCCTATTCTTGGCTCTTTCCATTCCCTGGATCTCAACAGGAATTTGTAAACAAATTCACAACACAGAGACAAAGTCTAACTGTAATACAATCTGTTTAAATCTCACAAATAAATCTATAAAATGCCTTGCTTTCAGCCTCTGCTAAGGCCAGCTAAGGCTTCTGTGAACATCACTATGGCTCCAGTTTAATACGGGGTTTTCTGTCTACAAGTTGGAAGGAAGTGAGTATGTAGTGTTTTGTCAGTCTACTCTTTTTCACCTCAGGGGAACGGTAGAGACCACCAGTGAGATCACCGAGATGGGGGGGGGGGGGGGGGGTGGAGCTTAATTTACTGTGAACTGAACACTCTATAGGGAGGTTGGATGGATTGATTTATTTGGCTGGCTGACTGGCTGGCCTGGAGGAGGCAGGATCTGATCATGCCATGGAGAAATAGATACACAATGATGCATAAATAATTCACCAGATCTGTCTGTGAAAATGTTTCATAACAAATATCTATGAAGATGAGAAGATCATTACGAATCTCACCATTGAGTCACAGTCAGAAGAGAACATGGCAGAGGGTCAGAATGCCCTGGCCTGGCCGTCTAGAAAGACTCCCCCTTGTTTCACGGCCTTCTTCCTGATGGGGCTCAGGTCAGAGGTCAAGTGCTGTGGGAACGTCACTGTCCCCACTGGGAGTGTAGGGTAATGGAATGGGAGATCCAGGTCAAATGGGAACACAGACACGCACACGCACACACACACACACACACACACACACACACACACAGAATGGGAGACCAAGGTCAAATGGGAACAATTTGGGGAGCAACCTCTGCAATGGGGACAGGTTCAAGTGAGAGTGAAGGTTTGATGCTTGATTTGGGACTGGGATGGAGAGCGGGAGCAGGGCTGTAATAATAGCCATTAAATCCCATTGAGCGACAAAATAAGTCATAAATCTCATCAGATATCGGGTCTCTGTCTCTCCACATATGTTGGCTGTAATTTAATTTAACTGAATTGTGATGTCCCTCCTCGATTTCTTATACTCACTAAGATAATGTCTCTCCATTTTCTCTTGTCAGGGCAAATCCATTTAAAATCACAAAAAAAATTGATTGATTCTTACGAGAGTTGTGCCAATAAATACAGGAAATGACAGAATCTATATTTGCACAATCTAGTATGAGAAGTGTCGTCAAACATCAAATGCATCGCTTTGTCTGTGTCTTGATATTGCTCTGACAATGACATAGTTACAAAGTAATAATGGTGAGTATGTTTTAAGCAGGTTTTAACGCCAGCAGGTTAGGTTGATGGTTTCACTAGGTGACATGATGCGGGGGAGTAATGAGGAAGGCCTATAAGGTCTGTGTCAGGAGCGTTGTGTCTGTCTGTTACCGTCTAGGTCTCTCCACCTGTCACTGTGTCACCCTGTGTGACAGGGTTTACCCCTGACTGTGTCAAAGCCTGACAGTTGACAAAGCTGGAGTGACAGGGCTGTGATCCCTCCCCATAAACCACAGAGTAGGGGGTGCATCTTGACACTCACTCATACACACACACACACATACACACACACAGAGATCAGGGGGTGCCTCTCGATTTGTGTGTTACCGCGTCCGTCTGTCACCCTGAGTAACAGAGTGAACTAGTAGAAGCCGGAGGCTGCTGGGAGCCCCAGCCATGATGCTGTGTCACAGTCTCACACTAGAATAGTAGGCCTTGGTAGCTAATGAGATCTGGGCCTCTGTCTGTAGCAAACACTGATACTCCACACTGAGGGATCCTTTTGGCTGAATAATAACAACACACTTACTCAACTTCAAATCAAGCCACAAACAGTAAACACACATGAGCTAACAAGCCAACCAGTAAGCCAGTAAGATTGCAACTTATTTTATCAGCCCACTGAGCATATGATGCTGTTATAAATTTGATTTCAAGCAGATGCTTTTCTCTTGCTTGGTTTGGGATCAATCAGATAAAAGAAAAGACACACCACAACAGAGGACAAAGCAATGGGCCACACACAGTCCTTCTCTAGCTACTGAATTAGATCCTCAAAAAGTTATACAGCTGCACCATTGAGAGCATCTTGACTGGCTACATCGCCGCTTGGTATGGCAACTGCTTGGCATTCGACCTCAAGGCGCTACAGAGGTTTGTGCGTATGGCCCAGTACATCACTGGGGCCAAGCTCCCTGCCATCCAGGACCGCTATACCAGGCGCTGTCAGAGGAAGGCCTAAAAAATTGTCAATGACTCCAGCCACCCAAGTCATAGACGGTTCTCTCTGCTACCGCACGGCAAGCGTTACCGATGCACCAAGTCTGGAACCAACAGGACCCTGAACAGCTTCTACCACCAAGCCATAAGACTGCTAAATAGTTAGTTAAATAGTTAACCAAATAGCTATCCGGATTATCTGCATTGCATTAACTTTTTTGACTCATCACATACGCTTCTGCTACTGTTTACTATCTGTCACTTTATTCCTAATTATATGTACATATCTACATCAATTACCTCATACCCCTGCACATCGACCTTGTATATAGCCAAGTCATCGTTACTCATTGTCTATCTATTATTACTTTTATTATTATGTGTTTTACTTTTTTATTATTTTCTATTTTCTTTCTCTCTGCATTGTTGGGAAGTAAGTAAGCATTTCACTGTTAGTCCACACCTGTTGTTTACGAAGCATGTGACAAATAACATTTTATTTGATTACACTGCCACCTATCCACCACCTCCCTCTTCTCTCTCCACTATCATCCTCCTGTGGTATTTCTGACTCTAAATGAAATGGAGACAGACATTGCTACAGTGCCACCCAGGCCAAAGCAACGAAGCCTCTCCGACCAGGTTCTGGTAGCTCTACGTTGATATATCTCCACTATCTGCTCCCGGCCCCAGGCACTACTAAACCTAATCAGGCCTGCAATGAGGAGTGTCTCCCCTGGATGAGCTATGGCCCCCTGGAGACCACCCTCTTTCATCCTCTCTGGATCCAGGGAAAGGGGGGTTTGGAGGGGGTTGTCCATGGGGTCTACCTGCCCCTCTGGAAGGGGTCATTTGAACCAGAAGCCATTAGACACCCGATCCAATATCAGCATCAATATTTATTCTACTGACATCAAGAGGAAGCCATTATCACTCCCATCCTCAAATTGTCATTAGTTTAGCCCTAAAGTTTTCCCTCTCTCCTGTGTCTCTCACTCTCTCACTGCTTTCTCTCGCTCTCTATCCATATTTCTCTCTGTTCCTCTCTCTCTCTCTCTCTCTCTCTCTCTCTCCTTCACTCTCTCTCTCCTGTATCTCTCTTTCTACTTCTCTCTGTTTCAATAAATAACTCCCTTTGCTTTAGAAAGCAAACAAACTAAGTAATACAACATTATTTGCTTTGGCAATTGGAACCATAGTCGTAGTCTGTCATATACACTGGTAATGTTGAAATATTTTATTTTTATACACCCCGAACCCCTTCAACGGATTATGCAACAACTAATTAAAGGATAAAAGTTTTCTAATAAAACTGATCATGAAAGTGTCTTTAAACTTATTTTTTATCAAGTTTCCTTTAATAGTGAATTATAATAGCTGGATTTAAAGGTCAAGAAATAAGAAGATAACCTGACCAGGGCACGAGAGAGGTGTGTGGTGGGTATTGGATAGGGAATTCATAGGTTGTAATGTCTGAGTCCCAAATAGTGCACTACTTTTGATCAGGACCCAAAAGGTAGTTTATTAGGTACACCACCCCGTTCACAAAAATGGATCGCGCCTACAGACAGTGAGTCACGCTGCCGTGGTTTGCTACAGTGGGGGAAAAAAATATTTAGTCAGCCACCAATTGTGCAAGTTCTCCCACTTAAAAAGATGAGAGAGGCCTGTAATTTTCATCATAGGTACACGTCAACTATGACAGACAAATTGAGGAAAAAAAATCCAGAAAATCACATTGTAGGATTTTTAATTAATTAATTTGCAAATTATGGTGGAAAATAAGTATTTGGTCACCTACAAACAAGCAAGATTTCTGGCTCTCACAGACCTGTAACTTCTTCTTTAAGAGGCTCCTCTGTCCTCCACTCGTTACCTGTATTAATGGCACCTGTTTGAACTTGTTATCAGTATAAAAGACACCTGTCCACAACCTCAAACAGTCATACTCCAAACTCCACTATGGCCAAGACCAAAGAGCTGTCAAAGGACACCAGTAACAAAATTGTAGACCTGCACCAGGCTGGGAAGCCTGAATCTGCAATAGGTAAGCAGCTTGGTTTGAAGAAATCAACTGTGGGAGCAATTATTAGGAAATGGAAGACATACAAGACCACTGATAATCTCCCTCGATCTGGGGCTCCACGCAAGATCTCACCCCGTGGGGTCAAAATGATCACAAGAACGGTGAGCAAAAATCCCAGAACCACACGGGGGGACCTAGTGAATGACCTGCAGAGAGCTGGGACCAAAGTAACAAAGCCTACCATCAGTAACACACTACGCCGCCAGGGACTCAAATCCTGCAGTGCCAGACGTGTCCCCCTGCTTAAGCCAGTACATGTCCAGGCCCGTCTGAAGTTTGCTAGAGTGCATTTGGATGATCCAGAAGAGGATTGGGAGAATGTCATATGGTCAGATGAAACCAAAATAGAACTTTTTGGTAAAAACTCAACTCGTCGTGTTTGGAGGACAAAGAATGCTGAGTTGCATCCAAAGAACACCATACCTACTGTGAAGCATGGGGGTGGAAACATCATGCTTTGGGGCTGTTTTTCTGCAAAGGGACCAGGACGACTGATCCGTGTAAAGGAAAGAATGAATGGGGCCATGTATCGTGAGATTTTGAGTGAAAACCTCCTTCCATCAGCAAGGGCATTGAAGATGAAACGTGGCTGGGTCTTTCAGCATGACAATGATCCCAAACACACCGCCCGGGCAACGAAGGAGTGGCTTCGTAAGAAGCATTTCAAGGTCCTGGAGTGGCCTAGCCAGTCTCCAGATCTCAACCCCATAGAAAATCTTTGGAGGGAGTTGCACAGCGACAGCCCCAAAACATCACTGCTCTAGAGGAGATCTGCATGGAGGAATGGGCCAAAATACCAGCAACAGTGTGTGAAAACCTTGTGAAGACTTACAGAAAACGTTTGACCTGTGTCATTGCCAACAAAGGATAAATAACAAAGTATTGAGAAACTTTTGTTATTGACCAAATACTTATTTTCCACCATAATTTGCAAATACATTTATTAAAAATCCTACAATGTGATTTTCTGGATTTATTTTTCTCATTTTGTCTGTCATAGTTGACGTGTACCTATGATGAAAATTACAGGCCTCTCTCATCTTTTTAAGTGGGAGAACTTGCACAATTGGTGGCTGACTAAATACTTTTCCCCCCCACTGTATATAAAGCAGACATCAAGGCATTCAGTTACTGTTCGATTGAACGTTAGAATGGGCAAAACTAGTGACCTAAGCAACTTTGAGCGTGGTATGATCGTCAGTGTCAGGCGTGCCAGATCCAGTATCTCAGAAACAGCCGGCCTCCTGGGCTTTTCATGCAAGACAGTGTCTAGGGTTTACTGAGAATGGTGCGACAAACATCCAGTCAGTGGCATTCCTGTGGGCGAAAACAGCATGGACCAACATTACTGTGGAATGTTTCCGACACCTTGTAGAATCCATGCCCAGAAGATTTCAGGCTGTTCTGGAGGCAAAGGGGGGTCCGACCCTGTACTAGACTGGCCACCCGGTACTAGACTGGCCACTGAGTGTATAAGGAATAAGGTGCCATTTGGGATGCACACAACGTTAGATGGTTTAGGTATGCATGCAAATCTGTAATACCAGAGACAATCTGATCAAATCAAATCAAATTTTATTGGTCAAATACACATATTTAGCAGATGTTTTTGAGGGTGTAGTGAAATGCTTGTGTTCCTAGCTCCAACAGAGCAGTAGTATCTAACAATTGACAACAATACACACACATCTAAAGTAAAAGCATGGAATTAAGGAATATATAAATATTAGGATGAGCAATGTCGGAGTGGCATTGACTAAAATACAGTAAAATAGAATACAGTATATACATATGAAAGGAGTAAAGCAGTATGTAAATATTATTAAAGTGACCAGTGATTCCATGTCTACGTATATAGGGAAGCAGCCTCTAAGGTGCAGGGTTGACTAACCGGGTGGTAACCGGCTAGTGATGGCTATTTAACAGTCTGATGGCCTTGAGATAGAAGCTGCTTTTCAGTCTCTCGGTCCCAGCTTTGATGCACCTGTACTGAACTCGCCTTCTGGATGGTAGCGGGGTGAACAGGCCGTAGTTTGGGTGGTTGATGTCCTTGATTATCTTTTTGGCCTTCCTGTGACATCGGGTGCTGTAGGTGTCCTGGAGGGCAGGCAGTGTGCACCCGGTGATGCGTTGGGTAGACCACACCACCCTCTGGATAGCCCTGCGGTTGCGGGCGGTGATACAGCCCGACAGGATGCTCTCAATTGTGCATCTGTAAAAGTTTGTGAAGGTTTGTGAAGGGGCCTGACGGGAGTGCCCTTCTCTATACCATTGAGGAAATGTATTTAGGAGTGGGAGGAAACAGACAGAGAAACAGACAGGCTGATAAGCATCTCAACCTGATCCAGACAATTAGTATCTGTTTACTTCAGGAAGCTGGCAGTGATAGATCAAATAGGTCTCTCTGTCTGTCTGTGAGCCTCCTGTGGATCTATGACCTTATGAGAACTCTGACCCTCATCCCTCTACTCTGACCCTCATCCCTTTACTCTGACCCTCATCCCTCAACTCTGACCCTCATCCCTCTACTCTGACCCTCATTCCTCTACTCTGACCCTCATCCCTCTACTCTGACCCTCATTCCTCTACTCTGACCCTCATCCCTCTACTCTGACCCTCATTCCTCTACTCTGACCCTCATCCCTCAATAGGCCCTGAGCTCTCCCTGCTCCCTCTAACGTCCTGTTTTCAGTCCAGTCTCAGATCTATGCTTCCCCCATTAGTCCTCTGTACTTTGTGCTGTCTGGGCACTGGAGCAGTGTATGTCATGTGTGTTTGGGATTCTGGGATTGCACTTGTGTCTGGGCTGTGTGTGTGTGTGTGTGTGTGTGTGTCTGGGGCTCAGACAGGCTACATAAAGGGGGTCTCAGCGGCTCGCTGTTATCAGGGTAAAAAGACCCCAGCAGGAGGGGACAGCAGCAGATAACCACACCCAGGGCCATGTGACGACAGGGTCTGGGTCTGGCTAGGGGGCTGCGGGCAGGGGAAGGGGAGGGGGGGGGCAGCTTATCTCATGCCTGCATGGTCCCAGAGGTCTGTGTAAACCTACCTTCCCCTTCATTCCTCAGAACCCCCCCTCCCCAGAGCAGTTTTACATAAGCACCTCTCGTCCTTAGATTCCCCCTCCCCCCTCCCTCCTCTCCCTCCAGCAGATGATTTGTGACGTGGCTGCCATGCTTGGATGCTGGCTATGCTGTCTCTGCTGTCTCCGTGAGGCTGTTTCACACACACAGACCCCCAGATGGCTATGGGGCTTCCAGCTTCCAGCAGGTTATGGTGGGCAGTGTGTGTTTGGGAGAGAGGGAGGAAGCTATAGCTAGGCTATAAAACTGGAGCCAGCAACCTCTTTGCAGAGTCTGTGTATCCCCTACCTCCGTTTCTCCCCTTCTCCCCTCCTCTCCTCCTCTCCTCCTGTCCTCTTTTCCTCCCCACCTAACATGACTCCCAAAATCTCATGAAAGGCAGTGCAGCTAGAATGCCAAGTACTGTCTGTCTGTCTGACTGCCAGAACCCACTCCCTATGCTCATCACACACCAGTCATCACCGCTGTACCAGAACGGCTTGAGACCTCACACACACACACACACACACACACGCACACACACACACACACACACACACACACACACACACACACACACACACACACACACACACACACACACACACACACACACACACACACACACACACACACACACACACACACACACACACACACACACACACACACACACACACACGTTAGAGTCTTCGGTACACACACACATCTCTTCTGTGGCTCCACACACAAGACTATGTTCCAAATGTTACCCTGTGTTCCACGTTACCCTGTGTTCCACATGTTCTCTCTGTCCCTGCATGGTACCCAGGATCAACAGAAGGAGACAAAGGCGAGAAAATAAATTACGCTTAGAATAAAATCTAGGTCAGCTCTCTGTACGATTGCATCGGTAAGTAAGTTATTTCTGCACACGGATGAATCATTTATAATAATGGGAGCTGGGTGCTAAAGGTAAGACTAGGTTTTTTCTCTGACTAAAGAGTCATGAAGGTGCACTGATGAAAATGGAAACTATAAAAGTGGGTCTGTCACTTAAAAACACATTTTACTTTATTCTCTAGCTGGCAAATGGGGTGAGGTGATTATATGCCCACTGGGGCACTGTCCAGAAGTAGGCTGTCAAATAAAAATGAAAATAATGGATTATTTTGAAATTAAACATCTTCTTATGTCATTTTAGGGGCTTTACATCATTGGGGTGCTGGGAGGTGGAAGAGATTGGCCAGGTGAATGTCATTGTCTGAATGATGAATTTACCTCGCCGCTTGGCTTGGCTGTGGTATTGGACATTGGTATGAAACAATTGATAAGGTGCTGGATTGATTGTGGCTGTTGGATCCTACTAGTTGAGTGGCTATGCAGCAGAGTTTAAGGGCTTATAACTACAATATCCTAGTGGAGCATTTTCTTATTATTGCGATATTAGTATTTTTTCAGTCAGAGGAACAAGATTATTCTTACCTTATCTTGAATTTGGCTATATCTTAACCTACTCTGGCATGGTTCATCCATAGCTGGACCCGACCTTTCAACTAGGGTGACCACATTTAAAATACCCAAATGTAGGACAACAGGATGATTTCAAATCAATTCAAATCAAATGTTATTGGTCACATACACATGTTTAGCAGATGTTATTGTGGGTGTAGCGAAATGCTTGTGTTTCTAGCTCCGACAGTGCAGTAATATCTAACAAGTAATATCTAACAAATTCACAACAATACACACAATACACACTAATCGAAAGTAAAAGAATGGAATGAAGAATATATAAATACTTGGACGAGCAATGTCAGAGCGGCATAGACTAAGATACAGTAGAATAGAATACAGTATATACATATGAGATGAGTATTGCAAAATATGTAAACATTAAAGTGAATAGTGTTCCATTATTAAACTGGCAAGTCTACGTGTATAGGGCAGCAGCCTCTAATGTGCTAGTGATGGCTATTTAACAGTCTGATGGCCTTGAGATAGAAGCTGTTTTTCATTCTCTCGGTCCCAGCTTTGATGCACCTGCCTTCTGGATGAGAGCGGGGTGAACAGGCAGTGGCTCTGTGTTTGTTGTCCTTCATGATCTTTTTGGCCTTCCTGTGACATCGGGTGCTGTAGGTGTCCTGGAGGGCGGGTAGTTTGCCCCCGGTAATGCGTTGGGCAGACTGCACCACCCTCTGGAGAGACCTGCGGTTGTGGGCGGTGCAGTTGCCGTACCAGGCGGTGATACAGCCCGACCGGATGCTCTCAACTGTGCATCTGTAAAAGTTTGTGAGGGTTTTAGGTGCCAAGCCAAATTTGTTCAGCCTCCTGAGGTTGAAGAGGCGCTGTTGTGCCTTCTTCACCACACTGTCTGTGTGGGTGGACCATTTCAGTTAGTCAGTGATGTGTACGCCAAGGAACTTGAAGCTTTCCACCTTCTCATTTACATCATTTAGCAGACACTCTTATCCAGAGCGACTTACAGTTAGTGAGTTCATACATTTAATTTTTTTTATTCTCCACTGCGGTCCTTTTGATGTGGATAGGGGGGTGCTCCCTCTGCTGTTTCCTGAAGTCCACGATCATCTCCTTTGTTTTGTTGACGTTGAGTGAGAGGCTATTTTCCTGGCACCACACTCCCAGGGCCCTCACCTCCTCCCTGTAGACTGTCTCGTCATTGTTGGTAATCAGGCCTACTATTGTTGTGTCATCTGCAAACTTCATGATTGAGTTGGAGGCGTGCGTGGCCACGCAGTGCTGGGTTAACAGGGAGTACAGGAGGGGGCTGAGCACGCACCGTTGTGGGGCCCCAGCATTGAGGATCAGCGAAGTGGAGGTGTTGTTTCCTACCTTCACCCCCTGGGGGCGGCCCATCAGGAAGTCCAGGACCCAGTTGCAGAGGGCGGGGTTCAGACCCAGGGCCTCAAGCTTAATGATGAGCTTGGATTGTACTATGGTGTTGAATGCTGAGCTATAGTCAATGAAATGTAATGAACAGCATTTTTACATAGGTATTCCTCTTGTCCAGACGGGATAGGGCAGTGTGGAGTACGATGGCGATTGCATCGTCTGTGGATCTATTGGGGTGGTAAGCAAATTGAAGTGGGTCTAGGGTGTCAGGTAAGGTAGAGGTGATATGATATGATCCTTGACTAGTCTCTCAAAGCACTGCATAGTCATTTAGTTCAGTTACCTTTGCTTTCTTGGGTAAAAAAACAATGGTGGACATCTTGAAGCATGTGGGGACAGCAGACTGGGATAGGGAGAGATTGAATATGTCCGTAAACACATCGGTGTCTGCGACGTGGCTGGTTTTCCCTTTGTAGTCTGTGATTGTCTGTAGACCCTGCCACATAGGTCTCGTGTCTGAGCCATTGAATTGCGACTTCACTTTGTCTCTATACTGACGTTTTGCCTGTTTGATTGCCTTACGGAGGGAATAACTACACTGTTTGTATTCGGCCATATTCCCAGTTACCTTGCCATGGTTAAATGCGGTGGTTCGCGCTTTCAGTTTTGCGCGAATGCTGCCATCTATCCATGGTTTCTGGTTAGGGTAGGTTTTAATAGTCACAGTGGGTACAAAATCTCCTATACACTTCCTGATAAACTCAGTCACCGTCTCAGTGTATTCGTCAATGTTATTCTCAGAGGCTACACGGAACATATCCGCCTGATCAAAACAATCTTGAAGCGTGGATTCCGATTGGTCAAACCAGCATTGAATAGTCCTTAGCACGGGTACTTCCTGTTTGAGTTTCAGCATATAGGAAGGGACGAGCAAAATGGAGTCGGGATCAGATTTGCCGAAGGGAGGGTGGGGGAGGGCCTTGTAGGCATCCCAGAAGTTGGAGTAGCAGTGGTCGTGTGTTTTAGCAGCGCGAGTACTACAGTCAATGTGTTGGTAGATCTTCGGTAGCGTTTTCCTCAAATTTACTTTGTTAAAATCCCCAGCTATAATAAATGCGGCCTCAGGATATGTGGTTTCCAGTTTGCATAAAGTCTGGTGGAGTTCTTTTAGGGCCGTCGTGGTATCGGCTTGAGGAGGAATATACACGGCTGTGACTATAACCGAAGAGAATTCTCTTGGGAGGTAATACGGTCGGCATTTGATTGTGAGGTATTCTAGGTCGGGTGAACAAAAGGACTTGAGTTCCTGTATGTTATCACAATCACACCATGAGTAGTTAATCATGAAACATACCCCCCCGCCCTTCTTCTTCCCGGAGAGATCTTTATTTCTGTCTGCGCGAGGAACTGAGAACCCAACTGGCTGTACGGACTCAGACAGTATATCCCGAGAGAGACATGTTTCTGTGAAACAGAGTATGTTATAATCCCTGATGTCTCTCTGGAAGGAAAGCGGTGGGTGGTGTGCGCACCTCCCTGAGTCGGACTAGAAGACCACTCCGAATACCTCTTCTACGCCGGCGGTGTTTTGATCAGCCTCTGGAATCAGTTCAATTGCCCTGGGGGGTACGAACAAAGGATCCGATTCGGGAAAGTCATATTCCTGGTCGTAATACAGGTAATGCTGGTAAGTTACCGCCGCTCTGATATCCAAAAGTTATTCCCGGCTGTATGTAATAACACAACAGATTTTCTGGGGACAGTGTAGCCTACATGAATAAAAACATTTGGAGGCATTTTTTTTTACTATACCATTTAACATCACCAGTAGGCTTAGCTACCACATACTGATGAGATGCACGCAGTGGCGAGTTTGTTAGGTACACCACCCCGATCACGAAAATGGCTCGCTCCTACAGACAGTGAGTCACGTGGCCGTGGCTTGCTATGTAAAGCAGGTAGACAGGCATCGAGGCATTCAGTTACTGTACGATTGAACGTTAGAATGGGCAAAACGAGTGACCTAAGCAACTTTGAGGGTGGTATGATTGTCAGTGCCAGGCGTGCCGGTTCCAGTATCTTAGAAACGGCTGGCCTCCTGGGCTTTTCACGCATGCCAGTGTCTAGGGTTTACCGAGAATGGTGCGACAAACAAAAAACATCCAGCCAGCAGCAGTCCTGTGGGCGAAAACAGGTAGTTGATGAGAGGTCGAAGGAGAATGATAAGAATCATGCAAGTAAACAGGCAGGGGTACAAACAGGCAAATAACGGCGCAGTACACAGTGCTGTGCAGAACGGCATCTTGGAACCCACAACTCGTCAGTCCTGGTCGTGGATGGGCTATTAGAGCAGGCGAAGAAGCGGCTCCAGTGGGCACACAATCACCAACACTGGACAATTGAGGAGTGTAAAAACATTGCCTGGTCCGATGAATCCCGGTTCCTGTTGCGTCATGCTGAGTCAGGATTTGGCGTAAGCAGCATGAGTCCATGGTCCAATCCTGCCTGGTGTCAACGGTTCAGGCTGGTGGCGGTGGTGTAATGGTGTGGGGAATGTTGTCCTGGCACACTTTAGGTCCCTTGATACCAATTGAGCAATGTTTCCATGCCTCAAAGAATTCAAGCTGTTCTGAAGGCAAAGGGGGGTCTGACCTGGTACAAGATGGGAGTACCTAATAAACCGGCCACTGAGTGTATATCTTTTCATAAGCACAATGTGACTGCAAGAGACAGGTTAGAATGTCTGACTGAAATACGGGACAAATTGACCTTTTTTCTAAATTAGTGGTGTTTGAATTTGTTGATAAAATGCGGGACATGATTGTTTGTTTGCGGGACGCGGGGCAAAATGCGGGACTGTCCCACACAATCCGGGACATGTGGTCACCCTACTTTCAACAGCACTGGTCAAGTTTGCTGCTGTATCAGGTACACTCTCAACATCAGTCCTGGGCATTTGGCCAAGCAGCAACCTCTCTAGTGTCAGGTCCAATTTCCTACCCAGTATACCTAACCCCTGTCTCTGTGATCCATGGTCAGTCTCATGTGTTTGGACAGAGGTTGCCTTGCTCACATGCTGTCCAGCTGCCCCTCCCCAGGGTTAAAGACAAGTTAGCTGGGTGACCTTCAGCCCAGGGGTCAGGGAAGATTTGAGGCTGAGGCTGGAGATAGCAGCCAGAAGTATGTTGGGTTTGTTTAGTCCAACCGGCAACCTTGCCTCTCTGACCTCACCCTAACCTGGTAAAATAGTCTATGTGACCTCCACCTCAGTCAAAGGCAGCCAGATGTATGAAGCTGCTTCAAAGCCTCCAGAGCAGAGGGAACAGAGAGGTCAGCCCTAGGGTTTTGTGAAGGGGTGGTGGTGGCTGTGGCGGTGAAACCTGATCCCTTCATTTATCGTTATCAGTAGCCACCCAGCCTCGGGCCGTCTTTCACAGAGATAAAGAGGGGAAGAAACGCCACACAGATGCATACACACATAAACACACACTCAAAGATAGAGTTGCACAATCTACACACACAAACACACACACACACACACTCAGACACACACACACACCCTTAAACAAACACCAAAACAACCCCACACACTAAATCTCCCCCAGCCTGTTACAACAGTTACTCATGAGGCTGGGGTAGACCCATTCTGATGATGATGAGGAATGTGTCCCTGTCCGCTAGCTGACCTCAGATCAGCCATCAGCCCCTGCCAGTGTCCACGGGAGACCCCAGCCATCAGTCATGAAGTCAGTAAGTTAATCATGTGCTAAATGTCAGGTCGCACAGGCAGGGCCATGCATAGTCCTTTCAGGGGGCAGGTGCTCAAAAGGAAAAAAGCATAGCATACCAAATGCCTCTGTAGCGATAATTGTATATTTTTTTTGCATAGGCCTATTTATTTCTTCAACAAATGGTAAGCAAGCTAGTTACAGGGCCTCCTAAAGACATGATTGACATCGAGAAAAGAGAGTGGGCTATCAGCTGATCATTGACGTTGATTATTGACGTAAATCTGCTAGTTAGCTAGCTCGATTTCTTTTACTGATTGTGATTTACCTCTATGTCTTTCTGTCTCTCTCTGCTGCATGTATCAGCCAACCAGACCGAATATTCATGATGATGTAGGCAAAATCAAGTGTTATCAAGTGTTATTCAAATGTCATGCTGCTGTGGCAGTACTGTTGATATTTAAACTAGGTAGCTAGCTACACACACTTGACCGGTGACTGCATCTCTCAAGCCATGCATGTTTGGATACTTGACAACGACTTGCGGACAGTGGGTTCCGAACAACAATGACAAATTTGTTTTATAGAATTACACCACCACCCAAAAGGGCACTTTGTAGACTGGAAGGGCAAAGGGGCATGTGCTCTGCACAGGTAGAGCCCTATCTGTGCACGTGCCTGTGCACAAGCCACCACTGGCCCCCTGTTGAGAAGGCATTACCTGATGAGGAGTGGCAGTAATCAGGCCCTCTATCCGACTCTATCCAGTCATTCCTGCTCAATTAGCCTCAGTATTGCCTGGCTTAGCTGACCCAGGCCACAGGCTCGCTTACAAACACAGCCATTGAGAAACGTGCACCACCACGGGTGGATCATATGAAACCAGGGCCAGCCAGCCCTCATGTCACCCTGCCTCGGGATTCTATAGTGGGGCAGAGGAAGGGCAGCCAAGGGGTAAGCCTTCTGAGGCTGTCACTACCTGAGAAAGAAGGAGAAAATGGTACTATAGTACATCCTGTTTTTAACTATTCCTCTAGTTTACACATGGAGTTGCATGTGTGTTGTGGGGTGTTACATTTACATTTTAGTCATTTAGCAGACGCTCTTATCCAGAGCGACTTACAGTTAGTGAGTGCATACATTTTTTCATACTGGCCCCCCGTGGGAAACGAACCCACAACCCTGGCGTTGCAAGCACCATGCTCTACCAACTGAGCTACAGGGGACTCTATCAACCACAGAACTTGGAATTTTGCACATCTGAAAATGATGGCGGTTGGTGAACTAAGAACAGATAATCAGCTTGAACAGCTACAATGGGATAATTTTTTTTTTCTCCAGAATAAGTTTGGTAAAGTGGCATTTTTATTATTCTTTATGCCCTTCCTGGCTACATTCAATCAGTATTGCAATAAAAGTGATGGTGGTCAATGACTGTAAATGACTGTTCTCCTACCGCTTAGGAGAAAATATAATGATGAGCAAACGCCTTACACTGTTCAAATAAGACAAAGACATTACCATTTGTCAGCTTTAAATGGACCAAAACAAAACAATGGAATAGATAGAATAGGTCTGTAGTATACAGGGTGGTAAGTCATTTGGCCTTGCTTTTTTAACCCCCTAGAGTCGATGTCCGCGCTTCCACGGAAATCTAATTAGCATGATAAAAAAATCTACATAAAAATCTGTCTCTTAAACTAGAGATATCTTTTTGCATTGGATGCATCTCAATCGCACTTCCGCATCTGCGGTGAAAGGTGACAGAGCTAGAGCGGGAAGCACCAGTGACTCGGTTAATAAAAAAGTGGTCAGATGACGCAGATGCTAAGCTACAGGACTGTTTTGCTAGCACAGACTGGAACATGTTCCGGGATTCTTCAGACAGCATTGAGGAGTACACCACATCAGTCACTGGCTTCATCAATAAGTGCATCGATGATGTCGTCCCCAGAGTGACCGTACGTACATACCCCAACCAGAAGCCATGGATTACAGGAAACATCCGCACTGAGCTAAAGGGTAGAGCTGCCGCTTTCAAGGAACGGGACTCTAACCCGGACGCTTATAAGAAATCCCGCTATGCCCTCCGACGAACCATCAAACAGGCAAAGAGTCAATACAGGACTAAGATTGAATCGTACTACACTGGCTCTGACGCTCGTCGGATGTGGCAGGGCTTGAAAACTATTACAGACTACAAAGGGAAGCACAGCTGCGAGCTGCCCAGTGACACAAGCCTACCAGACGAGCTAAACCACTTCTATGCTCGCTTCGAGGCAAGCAACACTGAAGCATGCATGAGAGCACCAGCTGTTCCGGATGACTATGTGATCATGCTCTCCGTAGCCGATGTGAGTAAGACTTTTAAGCAGGTCAACATTCACAAGGCCGCAGGGCCAGACGGATTACCAGGACGTGTACTCCGAGCATGTGCTGACCAACTGGCAAGTGTCTTCACTGATATTTTCAACATGTCCCTGACTGAGTCTGTAATACCAACATGTTTCAAGCAGACCACCATAGTCCCTGTGCCCAAGGACTCTAAGATAACCTGCCTAAATGACTACCGACCCGTAGCACTGACGTCTGTAGCCATGAAGTGCTTTGAAAGGCTGGTCATGGCTCACATCAACAGCATTATCCCAGAAACCCTAGACCCACTCCAATTTGCATACCGCCCCAACAGATCCACAGATGATGCAATCTCTATTGCACTCTACACTGCCCTTTCCCACCTGGACAAGAGGAACACCTACGTGAGAATGCTATTCATTGACTACAGCTCAGCATTCAACACCATAGTGCCCTCTAAGCTCATCACTAAGCTAAGGATCCTGGGACTAAACACCTCCCTCTGCAACTGGATCCTGGACTTCCTGACGGGCCGCCCCCAGGTGGTAAGGGTAGGTAACAACACATCTACCACACTGATCCTCAACACAGGGGGCCCCTCAGGGGTGCGTGCTCAGTCCCCTCCTGTACTCTCTGTTCACCCATGACTGCATGGCCAGGCACGACTCCAACACCATCATTAAGTTTGCCGACGACACAACTAAGGTAGGCCTGATCACCGACAACGATGAGACAGCCTATAGGGAGGAGGTCAGAGACCTGGCCGTGTGGTGCCAGGACAACAACCTCTCCCTCAACGTGACCAAGACAAAGGAGATGATTGTGGACTACAGGAATAAAAAGAGGACTGAGCTGTAGTGGAACAGGTTGAGAGCTTCAAGTTCCTTGGTGTCCACATCACCAACGAACTATCATGGTCCAAACACACCAAGACAGTCGTGAAGAGGGCACAACAAAGCCTATTCCCCCTTAGGAGACTGAAAAGATTTGGCATGGGTCCTCAGAACCTCAAAAAATTCTACAGCTGCACCATCGAGAGCATCCTGACTGGTTGCATCACCGCCTGGTATGGCAACTGCTTGGCCTCTGACCGCAAGGCACTACAGAGCGTAGTGCGTACGGCCCAGTACATCACTGGGGCCAAGCTTCCTGCCATCCAGGACCTCTATACCAGGCGGTGTCAGAGGAAGGCCCTCAAAATTGTCAAAGACTCCAGCCACCCTAGTCATAGACTGTTCTCTCTGCTACCGCACGGCAAGCGGTACCGGAGTGCCAAGTCTAGGTCCAAAAGACTTCTCAACAGCCTCTACCCCCAAGCCATAAGACTCCTGAACAGCTAATCATGGCTACCCGGACTATTTGCACTGCCCCCCCACCCCATCCTTTTTACGCTGCTGCTACTCTGTTAATTATTTATGCATAGTCACTTTAACTCTACCCACATGTACATATTACTTCAACTATCTCAACCAGCCGGTGCCCCCGCACATTGACTCTGCACAGGTACCCCCCTGTATATATAGCCTCCCTACTGTTATTTTATTTTACTTCTGCTCTTTTTTTCTCAACACTTTTTTTGTTGTTGTTTTATTTTTACTTTTTTTGTTAAAAATAAATGCACTGTTGGTTAAGAGCTGTAAGTAAGCATTTCACTGTAACGTCTGCACCTGTTGTATTCGGCGCATGTGACCAATAAAATTTGATTTGATTTGATTTGATTTGTCAGACCATGAGACATCACGAAAATTGGTCTTTAGCGTCCGAACGGAAAGATGAGACTCTCACGAACAAGTACATGTCGGTTGTTTTGCTCTGGGACGCCCACATGCCTCACAAGACTTGTCTGAAGGTCCCCCGGTACCAGTTGAAAAAATTAATGGAAGTATATTATTATTGAGATTGTTTAGTGCCAAAAATAAGGGGTTAAATACATGTGAAAAAAATGTTTCCTGATCTTTTTTATACAGTATCTCTTCCTTTAGATTTTTTGGGTGGACTATCTGTTGTTCCATGTAGTGAATCTATTATTCAATATGTTTGTATAGGCTAATAGCAGTAAGGCCAAATACATTTTTTCCATCCAATTATTACTTTTATATATATACTTCAAGGGGTCTTAAAATTCAAAATCAAATTGCAAAATGATCCTTGGCATGATCTTCTCAAAACAATACCATATAGCTTAGTAGAACCCCCCCAGTTTAGACGGGTCTTAGACTGTTATGGGTTAAAGGGGGTGTTCTCCCGTCAATCGTGTGCCATACGTAGGCTCTCTCTTATACGTATGCTGACGTATGCCATACGAATGCTCGCATGTGCAAGTGCCTGCGTGTGCTCACTTGCGTTCTGATCCTTTGCTTCTTTTGTCATTAGTATTTTCAGCCTGTCTTCATTTCCACCACTGCCTGCCTCCCTGCCTGCCTGCCTTGTCAGTGACTTTAAAGATTTTTGGCTAATAAGTCTAATTTCACTTCATTAACTACTGGCTTGGGGGTCCTTTCAAGCTGAAATGATATATTACCCCTGTGACACAAACACACACACATGTACACACACACACACACACAGGCACGCAGACACGCACAGACACACACACTCGCACAATGCTCCGGCTCGCCTGAGGTGCTGTGGGAATCTTGCAACGTTGAGAGAGGAGAGATACACAGGAAGAGAAAGAGAGAGGCTGGCTAATGTGCAGCAATGGTGATAATTGATGCTGGTGCGTTGAGAGCTTTGTGCTGGTTCTGGCTATGATTTGCTGATTTGCTGCTCTCCTGTACTCAGACCTAAAGGCCCCACCAACACTGTTACTACTACAACAGTACCATCATGCTCTCACCCTATCCTTCATATCACGTTCTTACATTTCCATCAAGTTCACCTCGACCAATTTGCCTGATTTGCCTCAGAATTGGGCCGCCTAAAAAATCATTACCACAGGCGTAATCTGTTAGGAGTTGGGAAGGTCGCCTAAAATGATCTAGGTGGTTTATTCTATTAGAACAACTCCCAATAGGACATGCTTAGTGCTTAGCTTGTCTTTGTCTTCTTTGTGGTTGTTTGGCACCGGTTGTTATTGTTGCCTTTTTATCTGCTTTTTGACATGGAGCATTACCTCCGCCAAAAAGGAAGTCATTCAGAGCAGTTCATTTGTAATCAGTAAAATAGATCTATGATTAAACTAGCTTGTTTCCTCGCTGAATGGGTTGGGAAATTGAGCTGCACTTAAAGCATGTGTTGTTTTGCCTTCAAGGGAGAGATAGGGTTTATTTGTGTATCAAGTCTGTATATTTTCTGTAGGGGATAGGCTCTAAAGGGAGAAATGTTGAATTCAGATGAGCATTCATTATTTGTTCTTCTTGTGAATCTGGACAACAAGAAATGGAATTTAGTATTACCTTTAGCCAATTAAGAGGAAAGAAGCTGTCTTCAACAGAAATACTGTACATTCCTCCACATAGGCAGCTCCCTGCACACCCATCACACATGGAATGGCAGAGGGATGGAGAGAAATATTATGTGGTTCTGTAATTAAAGGATAAAAAATCAGGCCTCTGAAATGGGATCCAGAACTCTCAATGACCAAAATGAGAGGACTTAGAGGCTGCATGGATTAGACTGTCAGATCCAGATCATCAATGCTATGAACACCGTGGCAGTTCCGCCGTTTCTGACTTTATTGAATTCACCCGACCATCACCATCCAACAGGCTCAGAACATTACATTGGCATGTTCAGCGGCTCACATTCCTTCTTCGTCATGAAACTTTCTTATTATTGGTGTTTTATGTTTTATTGACTTGGGTCTACGTTTATCAAGTTAAACAAGGACAGTTAGGAGATAAGTATGTGTTAGGGAGCTGTGTGTGTAGAGAATGAGAGGTTGACATCTACTGGGACTGAGCTAGCCCCTACAGGAAACACCAGAGAGAGTCTGACTGGACTGGCACACGCACGCATATATGCACACACGCGTGCGCACACAAACACACAAAGACACACACACACAAAAATACACACAAACACAAACTAGGTTTTGGACGTAGTTTCTTGAGGGAAATGTGGGCATGGCCAACATACTTTGGATGCTCTAGTTGCGTTTATATAATCCTGTGTGTGGAATATGGTATGCAAGATTTTTATATGAGACAGTTTTATGGTGCCTTGGATGTAAAACATGGTGCAAAATATGAAAATGTTTTTTAGAGAATTGAACATTTTGATGAGTCTGTTGGTTCAGTTGCATTTCTAAAGTTGGGCCTGTTTTTATTTAAGCTAAGTCAGCCTTTCCCAAGCTGTAGTCCTGCCCTGATACCCAAAAAGTGAAGAAATGGCAGATCAAATACTATTTATTTTATTTATTCATTTAACCTTTATTTTGTTAATCAGTTCATCACTTATCACTGGTGTTTCTTTCTAGCCACATAAACACATTGTTGAAGCTTAGTCGTTAATCCACTTTCCATCAGAGCAACCAACACAAGCATTTACTTTACTGTAGTAATTCCATTTATTTCACCCTTGTTGACAAATAAAAAACCTGTTTTCCTTTTTAACAAGCCTCAGCTGTTGTAAGCTGATATTATAGGTTGAACTCTGCTTGTAAATAAACAGCTCTTAATCCTGACTGTGTATTTTATTTTAGAGGAGGTGAAACGGCATCGGAGCTCTTGTCTGTAGCCTGCAGAGTTTTACAGTGTAAATAATAAAGTTATCTTTTACGGGCTATATGTGTTTGCCAAAACCTCCCAACCCCCATGTTATGAAGAGCCTGAATGTGTTGTTTTAGCAAAGCTCTCTCCCTCTCTCTCTCTTTCTTTCTGTTCTCTGTCTTTCAGAAATCTTTAAACCGTTTCCTTGACTGAGGAGGGCAGAGCGTGCATGATCCGTTATTTACTGTGTCTGAAAAAGCTCCTAGCATAGTCATTATCAACCTCAAATGTATTCATATCTCTGTGTGTGTGTGTGTGTGTGTGTGAGAGAGAGAGAGAGGAAAATCTGATTTTACAGGGCAAGAGTGTTACTCTCCCTCTCCCTTTCCCTCTTCCTCTCCATCACTCTATCCCATCCTCAATATGCTACCCTAGAAGGTGGGTGTGAGCGTTTGGGTGCAAATATGTGTTTTTGAATGTCAGCAAGCATGTGTGTGTGTGTGCGTCACAGGTGGCACCTTAATTGGGGAGGACAGGCTTGTGGTAGTAGCTGGAGCGTAGTAGGTGGAGCGGTATAAAATACATAGAACACGTGCCATTTGATGCCGTTCCATTTGCTCCCTTCCAGCCATTATTATGAACTGTCCTCCCCTCAGCAGCCTCCTGTGATGTGCGTGCATGTCTTTGTGTGTGTGTGTGTGTGTGTGTGTCTAAAAGGATGATGAGCCTGTGTGTTGATGCTGTTGCTGATGCAAAAAAAATTAGGTGGGGTCCACATCTGCAGCTTTGTAGTGGAGTCACCTCAGCGGTGGTCAAAGCAGGCAGCTGGCCAGGCCTAATGTGTATTAGCAACACAAAAAAGCACGGGGAGGCCCCGATCCCAGGATGAGCTTTAATTTTGTCAAGATTTATCGTCACTCATAGGAAGTCCAGGGGCCCGCGCTTCAACACTCCCATGCACCATTTTCGCCATTATTAGTTCACATCTAAAGAACGCAACACATCATATCGTTTTCGGGCAGTAGGAGGGAGGTGTTTAGGACATCGAGGGAGGGGGTAAAGGTATTTGACCAGTGGTGAAGGGGTTGGCGGGGTCCGAGGTATGTCGACCGTCGCGCTGGTGGAGGGAAATTTGGAAATGTAGAAATTCCATTCAGGCCCTATAGTTCTTCAGACTGCATTGGGAAAGGAAGGGAAGGGCCATTGTGAATGGGGTTCTTGACTTGATCATGTATGTATTCTGGGCTCAGGGCATTGTGTGGGGGTCCACTACATCAATATTGGCCACTCTGACGGAAGGGGAAGAGGATTTTCCCTTCTGATTCACATGATGAAGATGTTTCCTACATCTGAACACAGGAGGCCTTTTTGTTGAGGTTTGTTAGACAGCACCCTTCTTCCGATGGCCGCCGCATTTGTCCCCCTTTATTTTTGGAATTGAAGAATGCAGGGCTTCCCTGGTTGGTTAAGACAACAGAGTGGAGGTATGAGGCTGGAGAGCCTAGTGGTATTAGGAAAAATATTAAACATATAGACTGACTAATTCCACATTGACTCCGATACAAGTTTATTTATTTATTTTAGTGGGGGCTATAGTTTTGTACTATACTGTTCATTATTAACAAATACAGCATGGTAGGCTTACACCTGCTATGTAACTACGTTGGGATTATAAGAGTAAAAACAGCTCCCAGTCCATTTTCAGCAGTTTCTGGAGGTGCATTTGGAGATTGATGGCATATGGTAACATTTGGTGGATTTTGGATTACGGCTAGATTCCAGGCCAACTCCTAGGGTTAGAATAACATGGCTTCCTTAACCCTGACTCTACAGCCCTGCATTCCACACACACACTTACCAACATTCTCAAAATCTACTGACCTTACTGATCCCCCACCTGCCATTCCACATGCACACACACAAATCAAACTCGCACACACACAAATTCACCAACCTGCTTCAACTTTTACCCTTTTGACCCCACACCCACACCCTCTTCAATGCACCACCTCACCAACCGGCTCCACATTTTCTGCACTCCAGTCATAGCTGACCTCATGTGTACCCAGTGTGTGTGTGGCTGGTCAGGGCACGTTTTCCCCAACCCCTCCTTGTAGTAGCCCCCTGGCCAACGAGATAACAGGCCAACTGGGACACAGGTGCAGCTAGGTCTGGGCTCTGGATACAAACTGGGGACCATAGGCGAAATCGCCATGGGGGGTGGGGGGACATGTCCTCCCCAATAGTCAGAACAGGTCGATTCATCCCCCTCAATAATAGATTTAAAATGACACAAAATAAAAAAATTAAAACGGTCGACTTTGGGCACGAAAAACTCCTCCTCTTTCTCAATCTTCAAACAAGAATGGGGTGTGGCTTTGGTGGTTCATCGATGTGTCATTCTGGTCATGCACGCCGCGACTGACATAGCTAGTTCATTATCTAAGCTAGCCACTTGTAGCTAGACAGTAACTCCTCCAGACATACAGTGGGGAAAAAAAGTATTTAGTCAGCCACCAATTGTGCAAGTTCTCCCACTTAAAAAGATGAGAGAGGCCTGTAATTTTCATCATAGGTACACGTCAACTATGACAGACAAATTGAGAAAAAAAAATCCAGAAAATCACATTGTAGGATTTTTAATGAATTTATTTGCAAATTATGGTGGAAAATAAGTATTTGGTCACCTACAAATAAGCAAGATTTCTGGCTCTCACAGACTTGTAACTTCTTCTTTAAGAGGCTCCTCTGTCCTCCACTCGTTACCTGTATTAATGGCACCTGTTTGAACTTGTTATCAGTATAAAAGACACCTGTCCACAACCACAAACAGTCACACTCCAAACTTCACTATGGCCAAGACCAAAGAGCTGTCAAAGGACACCAGAAACAAAATTGTAGACCTGCACCAGGCTGGGAAGACTGAATCTGCAATAGGTAAGCAGCTTGGTTTTAAGAAATCAACTGTGGGAGCAATTATTAGGAAATGGAAGACATACAAGACCACTGATAATCTCCCTCGATCTGGGGCTCCACGCAAGATCTCACCCCGTGGGGTCAAAATGATCACAAGAACGGTGAGCAAAAATCCCAGAACCACACGGGGGGACCTAGTGAATGACCTGCAGAGAGCTGGGACCAAAGTAACAAAGCCTACCATCAGTAACACACTACGCCGCCAGGGACTCAAATCCTGCAGTGCGAGACGTGTCCCCCTGCTTAAGCCAGTACATGTCCAGGCCCGTCTGAAGTTTGCTAGAGTGCATTTGGATGATCCAGAAGAGGATTGGGAGAATGTCATATGGTCAGATGAAACCAAAATAGAACTTGTTGGTAAAAACTCAACTCGTCGTGTTTGGAGGACAAAGCATGCTGAGTTGCATCCAAAGAACACCATACCTACTGTGAAGCATGGGGGTGGAAACATCATGCTTTGGGGCTGTTTTTCTGCAAAGGGACCAGGACGACTGATCCGTGTAAAGGAAAGAATGAATGGGGCCATGTATCGTGAGATTTTGAGTGAAAACCTCCTTCCATCAGCAAGGGCATTGAAGATGAAACGTGGCTGGGTCTTTCAGCATGACAATGATCCCAAACACACCGCCCGGGCAATGAAGGAGTGGCTTCGTAAGAAGCATTTCAAGGTCCTGGAGTGGCCTAGCCAGTCTCCAGATCTCAACCCCATAGAAAATCTTTGGAGGGAGTTGAAAGTCTGTGTTGCCCAGCGACAGCCCCAAAACATCACTGCTCTAGAGGAGATCTGCATGGAGGAATGGGCAAAAATACCAGCAACATTGTGTGAAAACCTTGTGAAGACTTACAGAAAATGTTTGACCTGTGCCATTGCCAACAAAGGGTTTATAACAAAGTATTGAGAAACTTTTGTTATTGACCAAATACTTATTTTCCACCATAATTTGCAAATAAATTCATTAAAAATCCTACAATGTGATTTTCTGGAAAAAAAATCTAATTTTGTCTGTCATAGTTGACGTGTACCTATGATGAAAATTACAGGCCTCTCTCATCTTTTTAAGTGGGAGAACTTGCACAATTGGTGGCTGACTAAATACTTTTTTTCCCCACTGTAGCTAGTTTGTTAGCTAAGCTAGCCACTGTAGCTAGACAGTAACTCCTCCAGACATAGCTAGTTTGTTAGCTAAGCTAGCCACTGTAGCTAGACAGTAACTCCTCCAGTGTCACGAACGTCGTTAAGAGAGGAGGACCAAGGCGCAGCGTGATGAACGAACATGTTTATTTATCATTAGCGATAAACACGGACAGTAAACAAAAACAACAAACGAGTCGTAACGTCCTAGGTAACATAGACCAACACGGAACAAGAACCCACAAACACAAAGGGAAAAACAGACAGTTTAAATATGGCTCCCAATCAGAGACAACCAGCCACAGCTGACACTCGTTGCCTCTGATTGGGAGTCACTCAGGCCAACATAGAAATAAACAAACTAGAACTCCCAACCTAGAAATACACCACATAGAAAGAACACACCCTGGCTCAACATATAGAGTCCCAGAGCCAGGGTGTTACAGTACCCCCCCCCTAAAGGCGCGGACTGCGACCGCGCCTCCACTAGAGCAAAACAGGGGAGGGCTGGGTGGGCATTCCTCTTCGGCGGCGGTTCTGGCTCTGGCCTTGCCCACCACCCTCCAATAAACCCCCCATAGCGCCCCTGGTCCGGTCTGGCCCCGCTGGCTGGAGCTGAACTGGACGTAGCAGGAGCGGTTAGCTTCAGCTCCGTAGTGGAGCAGTTGACCGGTACCTTACCAGGCACCGGTGACCCAGGCACGGGTTGTGCTGGACTGACGACTCGCACCCCTGGCTTGGTGCGTGGAGTAGGAACGGGCCGAACCGGGCTGACGACTCGCACCCCTGGCTTGGTGCGTGGAGTAGGAACGGGCCGGACCGGGGTGACGATGCGCACCCCTGCCTTGGTGCGTGGAGTAGGAACAGGCCGGACCGGGCTGGGAACGCACACCGTAGCTTGGTGCGAGGAGCAGGGACAGGCCGGACCGGGCTGGCGACGCACACCGTAGGCTTGGTGCGTAGGCTTGGTGCGAGGAGCAGGGACAGGCCGGACCGGGCTGGCGACGCACACCGTAGGCTTGGTGCGAGGAGCAGGGACAGGCCGGACCGGGCTGGCGACGCACACCGTAGGCTTGGTGCGTGGAGCAGGGACAGGCCGGACCGGGCTGGCGACGCACACCGTAGGCTTGGTGCGAGGAGCAGGGACAGGCCGGACCGGGCTGGCGACGCACACCGTAGGCTTGGAGCGAGGAGCAGGGACAGGCCGGACCGGGCTGGCGACGCACACCGTAGGCTTGGTGCGTGGAGCAGGGACAGGCCGGACCGGGCTGGCGACGCACACCGTAGGCTTGGAGCGAGGAGCAGGGACAGGCCGGACCGGGCTGTGGAGGCGGATAGGAGACCTGGAGTGAAGAGCGGCCACAACCCGTCCTGGCTGAATGCCTACCTTCACACACTCGGTGTGAGGCATCCGCACAGGACGCACAGGGCTGTGTACCCGTACTGGCATAACAGCACGTGACACTGGCGCATGATATCTGGGACCGCGGAGAGGCATTGGAGACCACGAGCGTTGAGCCGGCACACTCCGTCCTGGCTGCATACCCACCTTCGCACGACACGTGCGGGGTGCTCGCACAGGACGTACAGGACTATGCCGGACCACTCGTGGCACAGAACGCCGCTCCGCATACCGCGGAACCTGCCCAGTCCCATGCTGCCATGCCTGAGTACGGGAAGTTGGTTCCGCTCTCCTTCCAGGCTCCGCCAACCTGCCTTCTGGCCCCCCAAACCCGGTGGCCTCCTCTCCAAATCGCCCTGTGGCAGCCTCCTGCTGCCCAGCCGCCCATGCCGTGTGCCCCCCCCTAAAAAATGTTTGGGGTTGCCTCTCGTCCGTCCGACGATGACACTGCTGACGTCGCTGCTCCTCTCTCGCCAGGGCCTTAATCCTAGCCCATGGCCCTTTGCCCCCGAGCATGTCCTCCCAGGACCACAATTTGCCCACGTGGGCCATCGCCAACCTCTCCATCTCCTTTCCCGGCGCTTCCTCCCATGTCCAGTCTGCCTGCTCCTGGACACGCTGCTTGGTCCTTGTATGGTGGGTTCTTCTGTCACGAACGTCGTTAAGAGAGGAGGACCAAGGCGCAGCGTGATGAACGAACATGTTTATTTATCATTAGCGATAAACACGGACAGTAAACAAAAACAACAAACGACTCGTAACGTCCTAGGTAACATAGACCAACACGGAACAAGAACCCACAAACACAAAGGGAAAAACATACAGTTTAAATATGGCTCCCAATCAGAGACAACCATCCACAGCTGACACTCGTTGCCTCTGATTGGGAGTCACTCAGGCCAACATAGAAATAAACAAACTAGAACTCCCAACCTAGAAATACACCACATAGAAAGAACACACCCTGGCTCAACATATAGAGTCCCAGAGCCAGGGTGTTACATCCAGTATGTGATGATATCATTTCACAGCATTTGTTTTTGGACGGAAGCTGCAGAGATCAGTAAGAAATGGCACTTCTGTTGCCAAATATCTTATTCATCCATTAAAAAATAAAAAAAATCATTAAATGACCTGGTAGGATGGTGCATTGATCAGTTATACAGCTTAAAGCCATTCTTTTTGTGTTTTTGCCCAAAGTCGACCTTTAAAGTAACTGTCCAGTGTTTCCAGATTTCTATGAAATATGACCTACAATTAATTACAATATGAGTGAAATAGTTTTCCTTCCAAAAAATTGTCATTAAGTATGTTAAAAAAGCAGCATTTCTATGTTGGAATGTTGTGGGCGTACCCCAACAACAGAATGGTGTGGGCTTATACCGGTCATAAAAAATATTCATGTGAGTAGATCACTGATTGGCGAGCTCATCCTCCTCAGGAGGATGACATCATCCTCTATGAGGAAACAGCAAGCATTTTGAAATGGTATGTTTGAGAAACAAGTTTGAGGTTGGGTTTTTGATATATATATATGTGTTTCTTTTGGGGGTGGGGAGTGTTGGGTGGCCTTCCACTTATCCTTCCACTTATACTGTGTCATCAAAATACCCCTCCACATACTGCTCAAAATACCCCTCCACATACACCTCAAAATAACCCTCCACATACACCTCAAAATAACCCTCAAAATAACCCTCACAATACCCCTCATAAGTCATGTCAAACTGTGTAGAATTGCAGAAAATGCATTTTAAAATGTCCCCCCAAAATATTGGGGAGTCCCACGCACCCCTGTCTACTGTTCGTCCCCCAAAAAATGTATACAACAATTTCACCCTTGTTGGGAACAAACCACAGCTGGTCTGTATCCCAAATGGCACCATATTCCCTATGTAGTTTTGGGCCATTTGGGGCACAGCCCTGATCTACCTATGTTTGCAATAAAGGCTAACCTCAAAGTAGTCTACTAATACAAACAACCCCAGAGGTTAAATGCTTTTGAAACTACGATGCAGTTAAAAATAATAATTGCGTTTCTGCTTGACTTTGTCAATGTGTTACCAGTTATGTGAAGGGTGTAGTTCAAGGCTCTCCAAGCCTGTTCCTGAAGAGCTACCGTCCTGTAGGTTTTCACTCCAACCCTAATATAGCACACCTGATTATAATAATCAGCTGATTGATAAGATGAATCAGGTGAGTTACAACTGGGGATGGAGTGAAAACCTACAGGAGGGTAGCTCTCCAGGAACAGGATTGGAGAGCCTGTAGTTCATAGTTCTGTTTGACTAACCATTGAATGCTGAAGAGCAGCAGGCGAAATATCTCCAAATATTTAAAAAAAAAATATTCTTCCTTTAGCTACATAAATCAGGATTTCTGAGTGTAGTCTGACCAAATATATCCAGGACACTAATTAGAGGTTTGAATTTGACCCTCTTCTTTCACAACATTACAACAACATTGATTCAAAGCTAATGGACCACAGGATCACTTACATTTAGGTTTTTAATTTAAACATATTTTTCATACCACTTTGTAAGAGATCAGTGTAAGGATTGTCTTCATTATATTGTCAAGGTTTCTCTGGGGAGTGGGGACCCCTCGCGTTGGTTGATCAAGACTGAGCCTCTCATCTGACGGAGTAAACAAACATGGTGGGAGGGGAGTGTGCAGTGTTCATAATTGCTAATGTGGCAATCTGGCAGTGCTATCATCAGCGTGGGTCAGTTTGTTCTCTCCCTGGTCTATTGCACAGCTTTATTCTGTGTCCTGTCTGAGTGAACTGTGTGTATGTCTCTTCAACACTGTTGAAAATAACTAAAAACACTTTAAGACATAACAGATTTGATTTTGCGTGTTAAAGTTTGAGGTTGGATATTGAGCAGGATTTTTAAGTCTTGAGACAATTGAGACATTTATTTTTTATTATTTTTATCTTTATTTAACCAGGTAAGCCAGTTGAGAACAAGTTCTCATTTACAACTGCGACCTGGCCAAGTGCGATAAAAACAACAACAACACAGAGTTACATATGTAAAGTCTATATACAGTGTGCGCAAATGTAGTAAGTTATGTAGGTAAGGCAATTAATAGGCCATAGTGCTAAATAATTACAATGTAGTATTAACATTGGAGTGATAGATGTGCAGAAGATGATGTGCAAATAGAGATACTGGGGTGCAAATGAGCAAAATAAATAACAATGTAAATAACAATATGGGGATGAGGTAGTTGGGTGGGCTAATTACAAATGGGCTGTGTACAGGTGCAGTGATGGGTAAGCTGCTCTGACAACTGATGCTTAAAGTTAGTGAGGGAGATAAGTGTCTCCAGCTTCAGAGATTTTTGCAGTTCATTCCAGTCATTTGCAGCAGAGAACTGGAAGGAATGGCGGCCAAAGGAGGTGTTGGCTTTGGGGATGACCAGTGAGATGACCAGTGAGACATAGATTGTGTATGTGTGCCATTCAGAGGGTGAATGGGCAAGACAAAATATTTAAGTGCCTTTGAACGAGGTATGTGGTTTGTGTCAAGAATTGCAGTGCTGCTGCGTTTTACATGCTCAATAGTTTCCCATGTGTATCAAGAATGGTCCACCATCCAAAGGACAACCAGCCAACTTTGCACAACTGTTAGGAAGGTGTTCTTAATGTTTTGTACAATCAGTGTATATATACACTACCGGTCAAACATTTTAGAACACCTACTCATTCAAGGGTTTTTCTTTATTTTTACTATTTTCTACATTGTAGAATAATAGTGAAGACATCCAAACTATGAAATAACACATATGGAATCATGTAGTAACCAAAAAAGTGTTAAACAAATCAAAATATATTTTATATTTGAGATTCTTCAAATAGCCACCTTTTGCCTTGACGACAGCTTTGCACACTCTTTGAAATAGTAAAAATAAAGAAAAACCCATGAATGAGTAGGTGTGTAGAAAAGGTGTGTACAGCAGTAGTTATATAGGATGAGCCATGACTAGCAAACAGTATATACATATAAAGTGGGTAAAACAGTATGTAAACATTATTAAAGTAACCAGTGTTTACTGACTATGTGCATAGGGCATAGCAGTCTCTAAGGTGCAGGGTAGAGTACATGGTGGTAGCCGGCAACTAACAGTGACTAAGGTTCAGGGTACGGTACTGGGCGGTTAACAGTCTGATGGCTTGGCGATAGAAGCTGTTTATCCATCACTCATTCCCAGCTTTGATGCACATGCACTGTCTCAGCCTTCTAGACAGTAGCGGGGTGAAAAGGCCGTGGCTCGGGTGGCTGAAATCCTTGATGATCTTCTTGGCCTTCCTGTGACACCAGGTGCTGTAGATCAGGGTTTCCCAAACTCGGTCCTGGGGCCCCCTGCTGGGTGCATGTTTTGGTTTTTGCCCTTGCACTACACAGCTGATTCAAATAACCAACTCATCATCAAGCTTTGATTATTCGAATCAGCTGTGTAGTGCTAGGGCAAAAACCAAAGTTGGGGCCCCAGGACCGATTTTTAGAAACCCTGCTGTAGATGTCCTGGAGGGCATGCAGTATGCCCCCGGTGATGCGTTGGGCTGACCGCAACACCCTCCGGAGAGCCCTGTGGTTGCGGATGGTGCAATTGCCGTACTAGGCGGTGATACAGCCCGACAGGATGCTCTCAATGGTGCATCTGTAGAAAGTAATATAATAAATATTCTATGAGTTTGTAGAGAGCCGTCTATGAATTGTATGTATTTTCTGCATATTGTGCACACAACACTATTATATGCATTGTGTTTGTTGCTATGTAGTATCCTAAAAATACACTAAATCAATCCATTTAGCTTTAAAGGTCCAATGCAGACGTTTTTATCTTAATATCAAATCGTTTCTGGGTAACAATGAAGTACCATGCTGTGATTGTTTTCAATTAAAATGGTCAAAAAGAAACAAAAATAGCTTCTCAAGCAAGAATTTTGCTAGGAAGTTCCGGGAGTGGTCTGAGTGGGGAAGGGAAACCTGAAAACTAGCTGTTATTGACAGAGAGGTTTGGAACTCTCTTTCTAATTGGTCTATTAACTAATTTACCGCCTGGTGATGTCACCAGGCAGGCCAAAACTCCATCCCACCAAAATAGGCAGAAATTTCAGGCAGTCTTTTCAAACCGCTCTTACACTAAAAGGGCATAATAGTTTTCACAATTTCACAGTATTATTCCAACCTCATGGTGTGGAAATATATATATATATATATATATATATATATATATATATATATATATATATAAACACAGGAAAATCATGTTTAAAAAAAAACTCCAGCTGACTGATTGAGTCCGCAACAGACCGTATGGGTTTGGGCAATCCCCACCCCCCTTCTTCGACATGCCACATTCTCAAAAATAAAGATACTGTTTCTTTTCAGTGGAAAAAAGACGCAAAGAAATAGAAGTCCTGAGAAAGAGTGCTAAAGCTGGAGAACAGAGACGTCTATCACTCACTCATTTCATTCTCTCCTTTTTCTTCACATTTAACGGGGTTTTAGAGAGTGTATAGGATGCATTCGAATGCAAAAAGGGATGAAAAGAAGGTTCTTCCTCACGGCAGGGGTCCTCGAAAGGATACGCACATAAACTAAAGCAGAAAGGGGAAGCCCCCCTTCACTCGCTCAGACACACACATACACAAACAGGCGCACACATGCACACACATACATGCATGGACGAACGCAAACACACACACACTAATAGAAATAGCTCCTGTACACTGAGGTTGGGGGTTGGAATGAAAGAAAAGAGGAGGAATGAGGGAAAGAAAAACAAAACAAACTGGGGAAAGGAAGTGAGAATGAAAGAGGGAGAAGTCTTTGAAAAGAGAGAGAACAAGGATAGGTGATGGGAAGAGCATGGAGGATGTGAAAAGAGGACAAAGAATGTGTTTTGATAATAAACAGACTGTGTGTATGGCTGAGGGTGATATCGTGGATTTGCATGTCTGTGAAGTGTGAACACATACCTTTTATTTGGGCATGAATTTAATACATTTCTGCATATCTACATACATAATGCAGTAAACCTGTCTCATCCATGTTTCTGGTCCATGCATTTGTTCCATTTTGTAGGCTACTTGTGTGAAAGCATAGCCCTGTGTGTTTTTAAGATTGCAAGGGTGTAGCTTGTTGAAAATTGAAAATGTATGTGCTAATGCATGTTTTGATGTGCACGTTCTTGCAAGTAGCCTATTGTTTAGGTTTGCTGAGTTAGTGTGTGAGGGTATACATTAATATGTGAGTGAGTGAGTGAGTGAGTGAGTGAGTGAGTGAGTGAGTGAGTGAGTGAGTGAGTGAGTGAGTGAATGAGTGAATGAGTGAGGTGAGTATATCAATGTGTGAGTGAGGCCTGCTTGCCTGTGGGCCAGGCTGCTTTGTGCGGCCTGCTGAAAGGCTTTGTGAAAAGAGCCGCCAGTCTGGTTCCCTAGCAGGGGAGTGAGTTTAAGGGGTCAGCACGGTCAGCCTTGGGATAAATGCACCCCATTGTCTGCATTAAGGAGATGCTCTCAGTAGGGAGTCTATAAACCTCAGTGGCTGCACCAACACCCAGAGCTCTGGAGCTCCTTGGGGGGACCCAAAGGGACACCCAGCCAGAGAACAGGCACAGGGCTGGGGGAAGACCAGGAACGGAGAGTCCCTCTGGGTGGACGGATGGATGTCTGGCTCGCTGGGAGTCATCGGCTAAAGAGAGGACTCTGTAGCACCCTCTGTAACCTTCCCACTCCTATCCACCCATCCCCTTCCTCCTCTCTTTCCTCCCCTGAACAAGCGGCGACAGCGACAGGTCAGCCAACAGCCCCCTCAGATTGTTACAGTTCCTGAGCCCCCCAGAAAAGCCCCTGAACACCCCCAGAACACGAACCACCACAGAATAAGGCCTTTGTTCCAGGAGAACTGGAACAAGCTTCTCTTTTCCTTTACTGAGCTGATGTGGGGGTGTAAGGAGGTGTGTGTGTGTGTGTGTGTGTGTGCGCGCGTGTGTGTGTGCGTGCATGTGTGCATGTTTGTTCAGGTATGCTTGTGTGTCTGCATGCGTGTGGGGGCTTTGAGCTTTGTGGAATGTCCCTGCTCTCCCCTTCTCAGAGACATGAGATGGGCAAACATGAAATCAAAGTGGAAAAGCCCCACAAAGGGGTTCAGGGGGATGATTAGGGTGGGGGAGGGTGGAGGGGTACCTCGTCCCCCCCGGCCGAGCCTCCCCTCATCTCGGGCCCCCAGAAAGCACCAGGCCCCACAGTGGCATGAAAAGAACCCTTATGAGGGACTTGGCTGTTCCGCCTGCCTCGGATTAAGGCCCCAAACACACAGCCTGCCAGCCACGGTATATATATCTTTGTATTTTATCACTCACTCTCACCATCACAAGCTAGGGGGATGGATGCCTTTTAGCCAGCCACCTATTGTTAGATAGAAGCTCATGGAATTCTCTATGGCTACCAATGTGTTTTTCACACATAGATACGAATAGAGACACACAGTAAGACACACACACGTCACACACACACACAACTCATTCACACGCATTTACGTGTCATACAGGTGTTCAGCACTAACAAACCATATTTGTGTTTTAAATATCGGTAAGCAATGTCCCCTTTCAAAGCAAAACCCTTTTTCTATGGCCAATATTATTGCGCTATCGGCAAAGTAAATCGTCATACTATCTGATCTGACATGGACAGAGCTTGATGTTGAAAGGAAACGTATGCCGGGTATTGTCCTCCCGAGTGGCGCATTGGTCTAAGGCACTGCATCTCAGTGCTTGAGGTGTCACTACAGACCCCCTGGTTCGATTCCAGGCTGTATCACAACCGGCTGTGATTGGGAGTCCCATAGGGCAGCGCACAACTGGCCCAGCGTCGTCCGGGTTTGGCCGGTGTAGGCCGTCATTGTAAATAAGAATTTGTTCTTAACTGACTTGCCTAGTTAAATAAAGATAAATACAGTTTGACATTTACTGTAAATGTGTATTGCTCCACACATGTAGGTTTCCTGAGTGCATTGTCCTTTAGTTGGCTGTTCATACTGTGGGGGGAGGGGGGGGGGTTGTGACAGTCTGACCGTCTGTACCATTTAATATGCTTATGCATATATGCTATACTGTACATTCAGCCTATAGAAGCTTTGCAGGGACCCTTAAGTCTACAGCTGAAACTCCCTCCACCACACACTCACACACCGCAGCCGTCCCTGAACGTCTGAAAATAAAGGGATGTCATACTCCAAATAGGATTGTGTTTTTGTCCAAAGGTAATGATGTATGGTTTGTAAGAAGCCAGCCTGCTGCTGCATGACTTGATGCCATAGGTAATACAGACGTTATGATCAGAGAGGATCAAATCAAATCCAATCAAATTCTATTTGCCACATGCGCCGAATCCAACAGGTGTAGACATTACCATGAAATGCTTACTTACAGCCCTTAACCAACAATGCATTTATTTTTTAATAAAAAAGTAAAATAAAACAACAACAACAAAAATGTGTTGAGAAAAAAAGAGCAGAAGTAAAATAAAATAACAGTAGGGAGGCTATATATACAGGGGGGTACCGGTGCAGAGTCAATGTGCGGAGGCACCGGCTAGTTGAGGTAGTTGAGGTAATATGTACATGTGGGTAGAGTTAAAGTGACTATGCATAAATAAGTAGCAGCAGCAGCGTAAAAAGATAGGGTGGGGGTGGGGGGGCAGTGCAAGTAGTCCGGGTAGCCATGATTAGCTGTTCAGGAGCCTTATGGCTTGGGGGTAGAAGCTGTTGAGAAGCCTTTTGGACCTAGACTTGGCGCTCCGGTACCGCTTGCCGTGCAGAAGCAGAGAGAACAGTCTATGACTAGGGTGGCTTGAGTCTTTGACAATTTTGAGGGCCTTCCTCTGACACCGCCTGGTATAGAGGTCCTGGATGGCAGGAAGCTTGGCCCCAGTGATGTACTGGGCCGTACGCACTACCCTCTGTAGTGTCTTGCGGTCAGAGGCCGAGCAGTTGCCATACCAGGCGGTGATGCAACCAGTCAGGATGCTCTCGATGGAGAAGGTGAATTTATGTATTGTGCAGTTAGAGAAAGTTAAAAGGAAGGAGAGCCAAAACATTACCTTCAGCTGGGCTTTTTTCCATGTTCTGTGAATAGAGAGAGAGAGAGGGAGGAGGAGCGGTGTGTGTGTGTGTGTGTGTGCATGGAAAATGAGGCACTCTAGCTATGCTCTGAGTCGCGGCTCAGCTCGCCACTGGGACCCTCTGGTCCGCTGGGGATTCTGAGGTGCAGCCGAGGTGCTGTCTGCTCCCTAGATCTTACGTCTCGTAAACTGCCATGAAATAATCCTCTGACGGCTCACCGGGTGGGTGAGGGGGGGGGGGGGGACCAAAGCAGCCTTTGTTCACCACACAGCCTTTACTTACGTGTGTGTGTGCATATGTGTTTGTGTTTGCACATGAGTAGGTGTAGCTGTGCACAGTACAGTAAATGTGCGCCTATGTTTATGTGCATGTGCTGTATATATGGTATGTCTGCTAGTCAAGGTGCGCTTGTGTTCTCAGACAGACATACGTCAGCTGGCACTGCCACAGTTCCACCTGGCTTCTGGCTCTGGCAGCCATTTTCCTACCGTCAGCATCATGAGGTCATTGATTTGGTCATTACACAATCCTGTCGTTTGCTGCTCCCCTCTGACCATCACCATCTAGACCCGGCCGGGCGATGAGTTTGTGTGTGTTTGAGGAAGGTGGGTGCCAATTAGTGAACCCTGAGACAGATTACCTGATTATCCTGCAGCAGTATCAACGGCGGGGCCAGGGCGATGTCGGGTTCTTGGAAAGACCTGTGTGTTTATCCAACGTTCCTGTGATGTCACCGTCTGGAGACAGAATGATTGTCTGAATGGTTTCCAGCTCCTTCGTCATTCACCTGACCATGCCACAACATCGTGTTTTACCCTGGGACAGAGAGGGAGAGGGAGGAGGAGGAGACATGGAGAGGGGGAGAGAGAGAGGAAGAGAGAGAGAAACAGGGGGTGATTGTTTCAATGAAGACGGAACACACCCAAACGGCCGCAGAGCACAGCGGCTCTCTTCGAACATAGCACAGTGGCTAACCCAGTGACTCTCTGACAGCAAAAGCCCCCACGTAATTCCAGTTATTACTGCTCAATCCAGTGTATGTTCTGCTAGAAATTATCTCAGTTCTAGGAGTGCTAAAATCAGTATTATAAACTGGGTGGTTCGAGCCATTGGCTGACAGGCATGGTATATCAGACAGTATACCACAGGTATGACAAAACGTTTGTTTTTACTGCTCTAATTACGTTGGTAACCAGTTTATAATAACAATAAGGCACCTCTGGGATTTGTGGTATATGGCTAAGGGCTGTTTCCATGCACTCTGCGTTGCATTGTGTATAAAGAACAGCCCTTAGCCGTGGTATATTGGCCATATACCACACCGCCTCAGGCCTTATTGTTTAAATCTAAATCCTTTTGAGCTACATTCCCCCATTAGAACAGTTTGCTCCGCCATCTCGATTGGCTTACTTCCTCGTCTGATTGTCTTAAATCAGCATGTATGGATTTGAACTTAGTCCAACTGATTTCTGAGCCCACTCGTTTGAATGTACAGAATCCTGCTAAATCAACTGTGATTGGTCTCATACTTACAAATAACCCTCATAATTACTCAACTATTGGTGTCTTTGCTATGGACCTCAGTGATCACTGTCCCATAGTCTGTCAGAAACACAAAGTTGAAAAAGAAAAGGAGAACTGCACACTTTAGAAGCTCAGATGCAATAATGTAATACCAACAGCCAAGCTGTTGTCGTATCGGGTGAATGGTGGCAATTATTGCTGTCAACAAAGAGTCCGCTTATGCTGCACAATGATTAGAGGCTTTTATTAATATCACAAGGTTACAGCATAAGTTACAGACCCGCGGTGTCTGGAGAACGGCGTCCCAGATTGCAATGGCCGTTCTGTCTCTCTCTCGTTTAGTCCCTACTTATAAACAATGCAAAAAGATGGGCTCCCTCTTCTGGCCAATCACCAGTCTCCCCTGTCTACAACACACTTCCTGTCTGTTGTATGTGACGTTACACTAAAACATTCCCTCTTGATACTAAAATCAACATTCTTTCAGTTCCACTTAAAAACATTTAACAACGTCATAATCTCAATACACGACACTGTCTTCATTAGGGTATAGTGACAAACACTGTGGTTCACTAGTTTATATAGAGCATGAAAGGACACACAGTCTGTAATCATGACTGTGTGTGTCGTGTCTGTAATCATGTGGCTTGATTTCATTGGTCAATTTACAGATATAAATAGAACATATACAAAAGCATTAATTAATTAATTAATTAATCTGATGAATGACAGCTTGGCTGTCGAAACGTTGGTATTTAATTATTGTATCTGAGCTCCTAGAGTGTGCGGCTCTCCTTTTCTTTTTCAAGTGTTCTACTCCGCTAGCCAGCACCCCACCTAACCGGGTGTGCGCTTCTTCCGCCTCCAGAAACACAAAATTGCCTAAAACTAAACCACGCCATATCACTAAGAGAAACTTTAAACACTTTCATGAGCAAGGGACCTTTACCATTCAGGCTTACTTGGTGTTAATGACACTCCAGAAGTGAAACTTGCCCTTGAACAGTTCTTTAGTATGTTCATCTCTGTATCTGATAAACATGCTCCTATGAAGAGATTAAGAATGAAAGATAGAGCCAACCCATGGTTCAGGCCTGAACTTGCTGAGTTAATTCAGCTAAGGAACAAAGCTTGGTCTGAAGCCAGACACACTGGTAGCTCTGCTAACTGGCTCACCTTCAGACAACTTAGAAACACATTTACTGTTTCCATAAAAAGGGCTAAATCCAATTTCATTAATTCCATTTCTGACCCTCGTGGCGATCCAGCTAAGTTTTGGAAGGTAATTAAATCACCACAAAGAAGCAGCCACACCTCTCTGCCCAATGAGGTACTATTTAACTCCAATACTATAAGAGAAAAAACTTAAATAACTGATTGTGGAGCCCTTGACACATATTCTTTATCTATCCATTTTATTGGGTATTATTCCTAAGGTGTGGAAGGCAGCCCTTGTTCTCCCTCTCCAGAAAGGTTGTGATCCCTGCAATCTTAATAATTATCGCCCAATCCCAAAACTTTCATGTCTAGCGAAAATATTAGAACTATTGGTAAATTCTCAGCTGTGGTCCTTTTTAGATGTATTCTGAATGCTCACCAGTCAGGCTTTAGGCTAGGACACAGCACCATCTCGGCTGCTTCTCTAGTCATAAATTACATAAGAAACAGCACTGTGCTGCCCTTAACTGTATATTGATCTGTCGAAAGCATTCGATACGGTTGGTCATGCACTCCTGCCATGGAGGCAATCCTCAATTGGTCTAGACCAGGGATGGGCAACTCAGTCAGGGTCTCAGTCGGGGTCTCAACTTACTGTTGAGAGTTAGAATAATAGAATACACAAGGTGCAATTTTGAAATTTGTTTGTGCATCAGCAGTCACTCAATTAGCCCGTCAGCAAAAACATTTTTGTCATTTTTTTAGATTGGTAAATTAGTTTAGCTGCCAGCTATCTAAATTTGTAGTAAGCATGGTCGAATTACCAACCGGGTTGGGGCCCATTAATCAACAATTATCATATTAAAAACTGCAAAAATGTGCCTCCACCCTATGGTAGAATGAGTAGAA
>NW_028156888.1:0-2000 GCF_964263955.1 Coregonus lavaretus
AACAAAGATACAGACAACACCACATTGCTATGTGTTGTAAACGTCACTCTTTAATCACACAAATCTTTCTTAGTCTTTTTAGTTTTGCTGCATGAAAAACTGTATAATTGTTGTGACCAGCTAACCACATTGTTTTCAAGGTGTATCCATAACATTACAGTGTGGAGTGTGCCTGGGTTTAGGCTGAAGTTGCCCCTAGATGCTGATCTTGGGTCAGATTTAAAAAATGTTCCCACTTAAGGTTAAGGTTAGGATTGGGGAGGGGAAGCTGATCCTAGATCTGTATCTATTGGTCCTCTGTAGCTCAATTGGTAGAGCATGGCGCTTGTAACGCCAGGGTAGGGATTTTTTTTTTTTATCCCACTAAAGGTTAAGGTTAGGATTGGGGGAGGGGAAGCTGATTTTAGATCACTCTCTATTGGAAATGTCACCACAGTGATTGTGACTGAATGTTTCACTTCCTCTCCAGCAGAGGGCAGCAGCAGCACAGCAGTGACTGACTGAGTGACCTTGGTGGAGTCCTTATCCTGGAAGGACAGCCCACTCCCCTCTCCTGTGTCACAACATCTATCTGCCTCCAATATGCTTCTGTCATACCTCTTAACCCACCCCAGAAAGACCCCTCTATCCTTTTGTCTCCATAAACTACTGAAGACAGTCTGCTGTGTTTGTTTTCATTGTCACCACATATCTGTTATTAGTTATTTTCCATCCACCTTTCCCCTTGTCACTTGTTTTTTACATCATCATCTTATTTCTCTCACCTAATTAATTGTCCTATGCCTGTAACTAATCATGATCAAAAGTATAGATAGTATAGTATAGTAGCTACTATGTACAATAACTACTGTACTGCGATAATAAAATGTACTATACTGTCTATATTGCACAATGGACATCTGTCACACCTGATGTGTATTTTTAATGGATTATCATATAAAATTGAGTTAATCATTTTACATTTACATTTACGTCATTTAGCAGACGCTCTTATCCAGAGCGACTTACAAATTGGTGCATTCACCCTATAACCAGTGGAATAACCACTTTACAATTTATTTTTTATTTATTTTTTATTTTTTAAGAGGGGGGGGGGTAGTAGGATTACTTTATCCTATCCCAGGTATATAGTTAACATTCTTTGTGGCTAACTGAATTGGGCCGTTTGTTTTTGTCTCTCTCTTCAAACACAGTGAAGGGAGCAGCACCAGGGTTGAATAAAGTTTGGGCTAGACCTTTGTCTCCTTGGTATCTTCTTGATTGATTACAGCATGAGGGGGTGAGGTTTGTGTAATTTAGGGCCTTGTCATGTTTAAACTAAACATGAGTGTGTCTGCAAGACAGGGGGAGCGGGTGATTGGTTGGAGTAATAGTTCAGCCGTCCTCAGGACAAAGGAAGTGGGCGGAGCAATAAAAGAGCGGGAAAACTGAAGAGGACTATATAAGATGGAGGGAGACCTTAAGGATGTGTGCCCCTCTGCAGACTGGTATCGGCATTGTTGAAAACTTTAATAAAGTCATTTCCCAGTATCCCCTGTGCATTTCTACCGGTGTTTTCTGTTTGTCTGTTGCCAGTTTGTCTTGTTTCGTCAAGCCTACCAGCGTGTTTTTCCCGTACTTCTATTCTCTCTAGTCCCTGTTTTCTAGTTCTCCCGGTTCTGACCTATTCTACCTGTCCTGACTCCGAGCGTGCCTGCTGTCCTGGACCTATCTGACTCTGACCTGGTTTACAAACCTCTGCCTGACCTGACCCTGAGCCTGCCTGCCGTTCTCTACCTTATTGACTCTGCCCTGGAATACTGACCTCTGCCTGCCCTTGACCTGTCGTTTGCCTGCCCACTGTTTTGTAATAAACATCTATGATTTGAACTGTTTGCATATGGGTCTTATCCTGATTCCTGATTGTACAAACTGGCTGACCCAGCAGACTCGGACAAGCTCTGCGACGCCGTCTCCTCCCACTGAGCCACCATTGCAAGACACGAGGAGTTACTTCACAA
>NW_028156887.1:0-14460 GCF_964263955.1 Coregonus lavaretus
ACACAGATAAGCTAAATATTCCATAACCTAAGGTTATTATCTAGCTGCAAACCACTGACTTGAGTGTGTGATAGGACAGACAGGATAGCCTACTTCTGTGAATCAGTGTGCAATTTTTTTTTTTTTAGCAATGTTCTGCGTATGGAGTGTGTAAAGAGAGTTTGTGCTTGTGTGTCATCATTCTTGTCAGAAAAAAAGGGTCTCCCATAGACCGTATAAAACAGGTCTGTCTATAGCCTTGGAGCAGGCCGTTCAGAATGCACAGGTTGACATTTTCCAATTGTAGCCGGCTAACCTTTTTGAAAAGGACATTTATCGAATTCAGTGTCAGAGAGAGATAGAGAAACAGAGAGAGTTCATTGTTTATTGTTTATTTCACTTTTATTCATTATCTATTTCACTTGCTTTGGCAATGTAAACATATGTTTCCCATGCCAATAAAGCCCTTAGAATTTAATTTAATTGAGAGGGAGTGAGAAAGAGAGAGAGAGAGAGAGAGACCATATCAAAGACACATACGTTATTTCCCTCAGATTACACAGACCCACAAAGAATTTGAAAACAAATCCAATCTTGATAAACTCCCATATATATTAGGTGAAATACCACAGTGTGCCATCACAGCAGCAAGATTTGTGGTCCTGTTGCCACAAGAAAAGGACAAACAGTGGAACACAAACACCATTGTAAGTACAACCTATATTTATCTGTTTATTTATTTTCCTTTTCATCCTTGAACTATGTACACATTGTTACAACACTCACTGTACATAGCCAATAATATAACATTTGAAATGTCTATATTCTTTAAAAACTTTTATGAGTGTAATGTTTACTGTTAATTTTTTATTGTTTATTTACCTTGTTTATTTCCCTTTTGTTTCTTGTCTATTTCACTTGCTTTGGCAATGTAAACATGTTTCGCATGCCAATAAAGCCCTTTGAATTGAATTGAGAGAGATAGTGAGAGAGAAAGAGAGAGAGTGTGTCCTGGGGTTATAGCCGCCCCAGCCCCCTGTCATCTCTCATGCTGGGAGGGAGGGATGTGTCAAGGCACAGCCTGCCCGTGTTTACTCTGTGCATTCCTCAACCCAGTGTAGGGACCAGGGGATCACATACTGTCTGCGTCTCAAATGGCACCCTAAATGGCACCCTATGCCCTATAGACTTCACTACTTTTAACCAGGGCCCCACAGGGCTCTGGTCAAAAGAAGTGCACAATGTAGGGAATAGGGTGCCATTTGAGACAACGCAACTGAACATACATCAGCCTGCTGTACTGAGCTGTTTCCACCTCCAGAATTTATGACCCAAGTGTGTACAGATGAAATATGACATGGTTAGGACTAGGAGGAACACTTCAAGCACAGGGCCATGTCACAGTGACAGGACAAAAAAAGTGTCAGTTGTTACAAATTAACTCAATGGATGCTCTACAAGTCATTTGAGAACGATTCCTGTTAAAAAACTTTATGGACAATAATGTATCTATTCTATTATATTCTTGCTTTTGTTTAATTCTTGAAGAAGTTATCTAACTAGTCACTTAACACTCAGAGACAGGTATGCCCTACAACACTCTTTATGGCACATTAGGGTGATTTAAGGGGCAATGTTGGGGGTGTGGGAGTCACAAGTGAAGTGTGTGTGTGTGTTGGGCATATTTCATGTCTGGTCATTAAGCATATTAGACGAGAGGAAATGAGAAGACAGGGAACACTGTGAGGAAGGGTGCATGGACACAATATAAAGAGATGATCAGAGAGATAGCGGGATCAAGTGGACAAGCCACGCACATCATGGCTCTTATAATTTCATTATCTCATTATTATGATAGGCTACTGTTATTAGGCTACTAGGCTGTAGACACGTGAAATGCAAGGGAAGGGAACAAAAGTAACCTACACTGTGCGCTCCGGCGATGTTGCCAGTCTCTCTGAGCGAGCCCGCTGAAGCACGCTTTCAGTGCCTTCTCTTGCAGCATGCACGAAGAGGGACGCGAAGTGTAGAAATCCAACATTTGTCCCGGGCTCACCGCTAGCACATCCATACAATCAAACATGATGTCCCTTAGTCGCAACAGTCACCCTGTTATTGTGTGCCTTTAAAGGGTCCTTTAGGTGTGGGTAAGAATCGCGAACATAAGTGCACACAACTCCATCAAAGTCTGACCCTTTTTTGGCACGTAAAATCTTCTTCCCAGACTAAAATAAGCAATAATTATGACAGACAACACCGCTAAAAGCTTGTAATAGACCCAAATTATGATTTGCCATTTTCCTCCGATGTTCGGTTGTTGCAACGAAAATGTGTCAGTCACATCCGTAACGTCCCAACGTCTTTATCGTATAAATGTTTTGCACTGCCCCATCCCGTGCCCTTAACAACACCGTCCTCGCTTGAGCCCGCCTTTTTGAAAATATTTTCTTATAAATATCACAGATCGCGTTTTAAAACCACATCTCCCCGTTCGGATGACGAATGGGTTGTCTTGCCTCCATGCAGCTCATTTCCTACTAGTTTGGTCACAGAGAATGAAAGATTGAATTGCCTAATATATGCGAGCGAACTTTCTATGAACCCATCCGAGGCAGCTAACCTTCAAATGACCCAACCAGTCTGACATCACCAAGTCCCAGGATTCTCACACACAGTGCAGCGCGAGCCTCACAACTAGCAGCAGCGCGAACCAAGCAGAAAGATAAAAGGCAGGCAGCTCGAGCTCACAGCGCATAACGTTATTTTCCCTCGAAAGAACACTATACAATATATTTTCTTGCGATAAAAATACATTTCTAAATTCATGAAAAGTTGTATTTTATTTTATGAATCTCAAATGAAGCATCCAAGTAGCTCACTTCGATTTGTTCATGATCTAGCCTACCACCTAGGCTATTACAGTGTATCAGAGCAACATTATAGGCTACAATTGTTTCAAAGACAATGTTTCAATAAAAACTAAACTAAGCAATCTGATAAATATTTTTTTTTTTTTTAAACACAAATTGTGTATAATTCTATTGCAATCAACTATGGGTAATTGCAACATTGTAACAATGTTTCAATAACTTTTTGATTTCAGAGTATTACAAACTCAGTCAAGTCTCATGCACTTGTTTTGTCCTAGCCTACTTCAGAAAGGGATGAACCATGAAAGGAAAAGGAAAGGGGGATACCTAGTGAAGAAGTATGTGATTATGTAGCCTAGGCATGGCAGCGGGAAGTAAGGGTGCTGAGGGTGCTGCAGCACCCCCTGAAAAATAAGAAAAATATATATATATATACACTACTAGTCAAAAGTTTGGACACACCTACTCATTCAAGGTTTTTTTTTTTTTTTTTTTTACTATGTTATACATTGTAGAATAATAGTGAAGACATCAAAACAATGAAATAACACATAAGGAATCATGTAGTAACCAAAAAAGTGTTAAACAAATCAAAATATATTTTATATTTGAGATTCTTCAAATAGCCACCCTTTGCCTTGATGACAGCTTTGCACACTCTTGGCATTCTCTCAACCAGCTTCATGAGGTAATCACCTGGAATGCATTTCAATTAACAGGTGTGCCTTCTTAAAAGTTAATTTGTGGAATTTATTTCCTTCTTAACGCGTTTGAGCCAATCAGTTGTGGGAACTCCTTCAAGACTGTTGGAAAAGCATTCCAGGTGAAGCTGGTTGAGAGAATGCCAAGAGTGTGCAAAGCTGTCATCAAGGCAAAGGGTGTAAGATAAGGGTTTTGGTAAAGTGACTTGGGCATTTATAAAATATGAATAACACTGTAGTTTACTGAGTGCTTGACACTTTATGTTGTTTGTGATCAAAAGAAGAGGATACACTCAACTATGGAATTTGTGGAATGTATGGAAAATGTGTTTTTCAAAATGACCAATGTGAGTTGAAATAACTCGACCTAGAGTTCAGAGAAAATCTGCAGGAAGTATAAGAAATATTGGTCCTTTGTGGTTGGTTGGGGAAGGGGGTGCACCATGGATCCTAAAATGAGAGATAGTTTGAAGTTTTCCTTTTTCTCCTTTTGTCTCACATTCTCTCTCTCTCTCTCTCTCTCTCTCTCTCTCTCTCTCTCTCTCTCTCTCTCTCTCGCTCTCTCTCTCGCTCTCTCTCTCTCTCTCTCTCTCTCTCTCTCTCTCTCTCTCTCTCTCTCTCTCTCTCTCTCTCTCTCTCTCTCTCTCTCTCTGTCACGGAAATTGGGAGCAGTAGGAGTCTGAACCTCACAATGACTATCTAAACATCCCATTAACCATCTCTCTAACCCTGCATGTGTCACACACACACTTGATCCCGCTATCTCTCTGATCATCTCTTTATATTGTGTCCATGCACCCTTCCTCACAGTGTTTCCTGTCTTCTCATTTCCTCTCATCTAATATGCTTAATGACCACACATGAAATATGCCTAGCACACACACACACACACACACACACACACACACACACACACAACACACACACACACACACACACACACACACACACACACACACACACACACACACACACACACACCGTGGAGGCTGCTGAGGGAGGACGGCTCATAATAATGGCTGGAACGGAGCAAATTTAATGGCATCAAACCATTCCACTCATTCTGCTCCAGCCATTACCACGAGCCTGTCCTCCCCAATTAAGGTGCCACCAACCTCCTGTGACACACACACACACACACACACACACCAACCCCTTTAGAGACCCAACATAACTAATGTCCCTGCTCCCCACATCTCTCTCTGTTTTTATAGCCACAATCCGTAATTCATATTTCCGTGATTATAAATCATTAATAGAAATAGCCATTGAACAGCAGTAACTATTGCAGATAACACCTTTAAGCTAATATCTTTATAAAAAATGTAATGATTTCCTGGTTGTACCGGAGTTGCTCAGGGTCTAATTCTTTATCCTGCTATAGGCAACTGCTGAATGTTGAGGGAGGAGATGTAGCTTGTTATTGAGCCCATTATACAATAATAACCTAGTGGGTGGGTGATCCGCTGTGGTAGAATCATAATGTTATACTATGCTATTATATTCAGTTCTGTTATGTAGAAAACTATCATTATGTGATCTTGCAGACATTGATTCAGCTTTGACCTAACTTTATTAAACAAGCACCATTCGCCAGATTAGCCTGTTTTCTGGGCAGTCGAACGAGTAGAGCAGAGACTATGCATAAAGTAGAGAATCCTGCACATGCACAGAAGCTTTGGACCTTTAGCTGTCGGGAAGAGGGGTCCAGAGAAGTCGGATCTGCAGCCACTAAAATGAAAACTGAAGAGACCTCCAACCCTTCCACAACCCCAAGGGGACTTCAGCACTGATTATATGTTTATAACCCAGATAAGAAACAGTCAAAGTCAACAGCCTGTGGCTGATACTGGGTGCTTATCAATAACAACATAATAGCTATTGTCTTACTGAAAGTACTTGGCAAAGTACACTGATGAAGACTTGATGAGTTCTTGTCATAACTTGTGATTCTGTTGTGTGGATGGGATGCACAAGTTTTAGAGAGAGAGAGTTTCAGGGAGGCTCAGCTGTGCTCTTCTCTTTTACAGAAGAGGAGAGACTGATCCACTTGATGCTGATGAATAATGTAGCAGAGCCGAGAGAGTGGAGAGAGCGGAGAGCTGAAAAGGACCCCCCCCCCCCCCCAACGTACAGGCTACACCAGCTGCCCCCCTACTGCTCGCCCCACTGTAACAGTAACCCGCCTGTGCCTGCATCCCCTCCCTCTCCACGCACACACCCCTCCCTCCACTACCACATTAGGAACCCTTGAGCCCCCCTCTCCCTGTTACACCACCTGCACCCCCCTGATCGACCACTGTAACAGTAACCTACCTGCACCCACCATCTGCCACCCACGGCTGGCTCGCCGCACTGTAACAATAATCCACATGCACTCCCACCCACCCCCTCCCTCACCCCACCCCCATCTACCCCATAAGCCAGGCCCTTCCATGTAATGAATCCACCTGGATTAGATCCACCTGTAATTAGAAGGTGAAAATGAACTTGTCTATCAAGATAAGACACTTTCTGGCATCAGTGCTCCTGCAGCTCTTGTAGCTCCCTGAGCCCGTTGCCAAAAACCCAGCGTGCCAAGACCATAATAAAGTCCTACAGCACATCATTTACTAAGGCCGGACAAAGCAACAAAGCTTGACGTTTAGGCTACACATTCAGGACATGCAGGACACATAGCAGGTAGTAGCCATTGTTGCTATCTAGTTTGAGCTCAGAAAAGAGACTTTCAATCATTGCTGAAAGCGTGTGTGCGCGCGAGAGAGGGAGGATAGCATTACCACTAAATGTTCGTTCTGCAACTTCAGATATCTTTTACAGTATTTCCCATTTCTTTTTTATGAGCAAACTTTTGATAGCATATTAATGGGGAGGATGGAGGATCTGTTTTTAGCGCTGGCAGTAATCCTGCTTGGGTCGCTCAGCGTTCAGATAGGTATATTTAGTTGCACTCTGCTTATTTAATTGAAGCCGCATGACTAAAGAGGAATATGACGGTGGGTAGCTCTATTTTCCAATGGAATTAGAGATCATGCCAACACACACGTTCAGGATTCTCTGGTTAGGAAGTAATGTGATATGCAGAAAATGAAGATCGAGATGAATTTGTTCTATGCTAAAGATCTTTAGTTTTTTCTGTTTTGTGCTTGAGCTTTTAAGGATTCAGTTATCACTTTGTCTGATAGATACCTTTTTGTTGCTTGAATTTTCCTTAATTTGTATTTTATTGAGAAAATAATGAAAAGAATGTATATCCTGTATTTGACAAGGTGTTAACAGTATTAGGGTGAACATGACTGTTACGTCCATGTTTGTTCAGAAGCTCATTGGAGAGGAAGTACATTTTCAAACATGTCTCTCAAGTCTTGCCCAACAGCAGTTGCCAATACTCAATATTACATGTGTTTCATTTCCATACCTATTTATGGCTTCAAATCTTGACCTATAGTCAAAGATAATATTATTTCTCAATAGATTGGAGATACAATACGTTTGTGTTTCATGTCAATGATACAATGATATTTTCAGCTCCAATATACTTAAGGAAGCAAATAAAGGGGTATGTTTCATATGATATCCTGTTACTCTGAGCTCCCTGACAAAGACCAGAGAAAACCCTTTCCTTCTGCAGCCAGCGCTAAATGTAATGGACTCCAGGTGGATAAAGTTGTGAAGAGGTGGCAGGAATGGAGGGAAAGGAGGGGAGAAGGGTGGAAGAAATGGAGGGGTGTAGAGGTAAAAAGACAGAGAGATGGAGGGGTGGAAGGAGAGACGGATACAAGGAGAGAAGGAGAGAAGTGTGAAAAGAGTAAACAGAACACACCAACAGAGCAACTTATGAGAAAACCACACAAACCAAACAAACCCCAAAAGTGCTGAAAGATCCATTTATTTTCCCCTTCTCTTTTCTCTACTTCTTTTCACACCTCTCATTCTTTCTTTTTTTCACAGTTAAGCCAACATGTTTTCATTCTCTCTGTAAGTACATGTCTTTCCACAGCTTGTGTCTTAGTTTGCAATGTGTGGCCGTGATAGGGGGTCTAAATAGTATCCGTCATCTATAACAAAAAAAAGGAAGCGTTTTGGAGGCTGATATTCTCCAGTTCTCTGTGACTCTTTGACACTGTTTGGGGCATTCTGTTTTCTCTTCCTCCTCACTCAACAAACGCCCCCACACGTTAAATAAACCAAACTGCCCCCTACTTTATGATCTATTCGGTTACAACAAACCATTCCAGCACAAATATTCTTATTTCCAACTTTCAAACTATTTTGACCAGGGCCCAGAGCCTTATGGGCCCTGGTCAAAAGTAGTGCACTAAATAGGGAATCGGGTGCCATTTGAGATGCAACCATAGTGTGATGTTTGGAAGTTGTTTCATAACCGTTGGCTAAAGCATAGCCTACAGATAATACAGTACAAGCAATGGTATTGTGTGTTATTTAACTCCATGTGAGAGGGCTCTCATCTCTATACTTACACTATGTGTAAGAATACAATGGAGAATGCATTGTTTGACACTGACACATTGATTGAGTAGTTGCATTATATTTTTGTCCACTGAAGTTTGCTTGCTTTGACGACAATGTCTCAGTTCAACCCAACAATCCAAAGCATGGATCAATGTCTATAGAAATTAATCTCACAGTATCAATATTCTTTACTATCCCTAGATGAATTGAGGCTGTGTAGTGTACAGTAGTGGATGACTTCACACAGAGAGAGAGAAAGAGATAGAGACAGAGAGAAAGAGAGACAGAGAGAGAAAGAGACAGAAAGAGAGAGAGAGAGAGAGAGAGAGAGAGAGAGAGAGAGAGAGAGAGAGAGAGAGAGAGAGAGAGAGAGAGAGAGAGAGAGAGAGAGAGAATGATATATGATCAAACAGAACAGAACAGTAGAGACAGACATGGAATCACTGTGATTGTAAAATGTATGACAGAGCACTTCATAGGAGGTCATTCTAGAACCTCAAGTATCACATTACGACCTTGTTCCTCTCAGGACAATTGCTAATAAACATTGACATATGTGTGGGTGAGCTTGGTTGGTTTATTAAGACGTTTAGCAGTGTAGCAGAGGCCAGGGGGGCGGAGGGAGGAGCGAGAGAGACATTACATTACAAACTGGTAGGCAATAAAGTGGGCTCATTTAGAGCCACGCACGTATGTACGCGTGCACACACACACTCATTTAGAGAAGGCAGTTTAAGTACCACAGCAATGCAATGGGTCCCCTGTTGGATATTTGGGTCAATATAGACGGTATAATTACACTAAGTGTTTTAATGTGAGTTCAGTCATTGTTTACACACTTCTCCAATACAAAGAACTGGCAGCGCCGCTGGACTCATTTTCATCAGCAGTAAGTAACGTGTGTGTGTATGTGTGTGCGAGTGTGCGTGTGTGTGTGTGTGTGTGTGTGTGTGTGTGTGTGTGTGTAGACCATTAGAGGTCATTACAGTTAATAATGAGTGATGTGAAATAATTGAAAATGTTTGCTAATAGTCCTCCTAACGTGTTAAATGCGGTAAATAAAAGGAATGATACACACGGCCACCTTAATTACAAACATTTGTTTATTCCGACTAGCTATGTTGTTAATAACCACTAACGTCATATGCACATCCCAGCCCACCAGGGTTGGGGTCAATTCAGTTTTCAATTAAGTCAATTCAGTTTAAGGGGAACCTTCAAACCTACACAAATAGCTTCTAGTGGCAGAAACTCACACTTTTATTGTAGTGGCAGTCACCAAGAGAAACAAGAGCAGCCAAAATACAGTGTTTTCCTGTTCTAGGTGGTCAATGCGGTTAAGAGTGTTGGGGCCAGTAACAGAAAGGTCACTGGTTCAAATCCCCGAGCCGACAAGTTGATAAATCTGTCGATATGCCCTTGAGCAAGATACGTAACCCTAATTGCTACTGTAAGTCGCTCTGGATAAGAGCCTCTGCTAAATGACTAAAAATGTTTTAAAAAATGTCTAACATCATGCTAAGAGAGTACAGTAACAGTATAATAATATACCTGTATCTCTCAGCCTCTTGGAGAAAAATAACCTCTCTCCAGAGGGAAATCCTCCTTCGTTTCCTCAAGGAGGAAGCAGAGCAAGATAGGGAGGGGTAGGCAGAGAGAGACAGGGAGGGAGAGATGGAGAAATGGAGAGGGGAGAGAGAGAGAAGGGGAGATAGAGAGAAGGGGAGATAGGGAGAGGGGAGAGAGAGAGAAGGGGAGATAGGGAGAGGAGAGAGAGAGAGAAGGGGAGATAGGGAGAGGGGAGAGAGAGAGAAGGGGAGATAGGGAGAGGGGAGAGAGAAAGAAGGGGAGATAGGGAGAGGGGAGAGAGAGAAGGGGAGATAGGGAGAGGGGAGAGAGAGAGAAGGGGAGATAGGGAGAGGGGAGAGAGAGAGAAGGGGAGATAGGGAGAGGGGAGAGAGAGAGAAGGGGAGATAGGGAGAGGGGAGAGAGAGAGAAGGGGAGATAGGGAGAGGGGAGAGAGAGAGAAGGGGAGATAGGGAGAGGGGAGAGAGAGAGAAGGGGAGATAGGGAGAGGGGAGAGAGAAAGAAGGGGAGATAGGGAGAGGGGAGAGAGAGAAGGGGAGATAGGGAGAGGGGAGAGAGAGAGAAGGGGAGATAGGGAGAGGGGAGAGAGAGAGAAGGGGAGATAGGGAGAGGGGAGAGAGAGAGAAGGGGAGATAGGGAGAGGGGAGAGAGAGAGAAGGGGAGATAGGGAGAGGGGAGAGAGAGAGAAGGGGAGATAGGGAGAGGGGAGAGAGAGAAGGGGAGATAGGGAGAAGGGAGAGAGAGAGAAGGGGAGATATGGAGAGGGGAGAGAGAAAGAAGGGGAGATAGGGAGAGGGGAGAGAGAGAAGGGGAGATAGGGAGAGGGGAGAGAGAGAGAAGGGGAGATAGGGAGAGGGGAGAGAGAGAGAAGGGGAGATAGGGAGAGGGGAGAGAGAGAGAAGGGGAGATAGGGAGAGGGGAGAGAGAGAGAAGGGGAGATAGGGAGAGGGGAGAGAGAGAGAAGGGGAGATAGGGAGAGGGGAGAGAGAAAGAAGGGGAGATAGGGAGAGGGGAGAGAGAGAAGGGGAGATAGGGAGAGGGGAGAGAGAGAGAAGGGGAGATAGGGAGAGGGGAGAGAGAGAGAAGGGGAGATAGGGAGAGGGAGAGGGAGGGGATGGGAGAAGAAGATAAGTTCAAAGAAGAAAGAAAAAAGAGAGAGGATTAGATGAATGAGCGATTAACCGTGAATGTGCTGCTACCAACGATATGCAGTATCTGTTAATGTAACTTTGAAAAAATCTCTAAATGTCATCTTTAATGGTTAAAAAGGCTGTGAATTCATCACACTAACAAAGCTCTCTGAACTGAGTATATTAAACTACCTCAATAGAAAGGAGGATAAAAAGGGAGAGAAAGAGAAGAGACAGGAAGCATCTGTCAAATAAAAGTTGACTTTTTCTTTCCTTGAGCCTACCCTCAAAAAAGGCTGTAATATAATATTCGAAAATAAATATTCCTTACAGGAAAATATTTAGAGACACACCTGAGCCTTTACTCCACACAGAAACCCTCCAGCCTCCTTCTTAACCTCCCTCCCCTTGCCTTCCCAGCTCCTCTCTCCCCTCCATCCCTCCATCCTCCCCCTGTTTGCTGTGGAGGTGTGAAGGAGCCTCAGCCTCCCCATTTTCCAGACAAACAGCATCCCGATCAGCCCTGCAAGCTTCTGATTGGCTCTGGGAGGGATTACTGGTGTTCAGACGGCTTCACACAGTGAGCCCCGGACCCTCTGATCAAAGAGTAGCATTACTATCACCCCATCTCTCCCCACACCTCCCTACACCTCGCCTCGCCCCGCAACGCCCCTGAGGCCTGTGATTTCACACAGATTAGCACTCAAAGTCTCCTAAGCTCTCCCTCAGTACTCCCTGTATCGATGGCCATCTCAAACGCAGACGCACACTAGAGGGTCTATCAGAGTCCAAAATGTGTAAGTGTCCGCACAGCAGTGTTCTAGAATATTGGACCGTTGGCTTTCATTCTTTTCTAATTCTCAGCACAGCTAAAGCTATTTCTCCAACTGTCAACACATTCAAATGAATACAGGACACGTAGGCAGAGCCACGTTGTCTGGGAATTTTGGGGAGGTTAGGGCTGTGCGTTCCCCGCGGATGGTGGTCTCAGAGCCGCGTAGCTATGCCGGACTATCGTGTCTCTGCGTCTGTGGACTCTGAATGATCCTTTAGACAAACACGGACAAGATATGACACACACACACACCCCACGCACTCAGAAATGGTTGCTCTGCCTCACAAAGACGCAAACAACCTACACACTTCATTTCCAGACAATAACAACACTTGTTTTAAATCTGACATCCCAGAAAGAGAAAATAGATCCACCCTGATGCGTCCCAAATGGCACCCTATTCCCTTTAGTGCACTACTTTTGACCAGAGCCTATAGTGAACTATATCGGCAATAGGGCTCTATTTAGGACACATACTATAACTGATCATACAGCTTAAGGTCCAAAAGGAAAATAACAATGACATCAGATATTAGGCAGCTCATGGACAGCCTGCCTGCCTGGCAGGAAGGATAACTACATCATTGTTAAGCATCTTGATTTTATCCGAATTATAGAAAATGACAAGTGAACTTAACATGAACCAGAGAATCGGGGGGGAATACTAGTATTGGCATTTCTAAATCTAGGCAGGCTGGTGCCAGAAAATCAATACATTTCAGGCAGCCGTGCGCTTGCATGCACACATGTACGCACGCACGCACACACATACTGTACACACACATACAAACGCACGCACACACATACTGTACACACACATACACACGCACGCACACACATACTGTACACACACATACTCATGAACGCACACATTCGTGGGTGCACACATACACACACAGGTCCTAGGCTATTGCTTTTTTCATCCCCTGAGTCAGTCAGTCAGTCTGTCTGTCTGTCAGTCAGTCAGTCAGTCTCACCATCCCTGACAGAAAAGAAAAGGGGGGGACAATAAAAAGAGAGAGGGGACAGAAATAAGAAGAGGAGTGAGATAGAGCGACAGAGAGAGAGCAAAAGAAAGAGCTTGCTGTCCTGTGTTTTGGAATTTAAAGTAACGGCATCGACGATCGACAGAACGTAAACAGAATAGAAACATCCTCAGGAAGGAGGGAGGGGCCCAAAAAAAGGAGAGTGAGAAAAAGTGAGAGAAAGAAAAACTCAGGCTCCCTCTTCTCCTTTCAGTACAAACTTACAAGCCTACTTTTCATCAGGTGCTATTATCAGTCCCATTCACATTACTGGCCTGCATCCATGCAGCATAACCACGGTGCTGACAGCGGCTGATTAACCAATAACTCCTGCTAGTTAGTATACCCTCTCTGGAGGTCACCCAGAGGACAGGGAGGCAGGAGACAGGAGGAGGCAAGAGGCCCTTCCTTCCTGTGGCCAAGCAACCTGCCCACTGCCCAGGAGGAGAGGAGGGTCTACAGCTCTTCCCTTTCTCTCTTTTTACTTTTTGTAGGTCAACCACGATTCTGTCTAGAGAGGAGAGGAGAGGAGAGGAGAGGAGAGGAGAGAGAGGAGAGGAGAGGAGAGGAGAGGAGAGGAGAGGAAGAGAGGGGAGGGGAGGGGAGGGGAGGGGAGGGGAGGGAGGGGAGGGGAGGGGAGGGAGGGGAGGCTTTCCCCCTCTCTCTTTCTCCCCATTTTTCTCTCAATCTCACTCCTTCCCTCTCTCTCTCTCCCTGCTCTGTCCCCTATCCTCCTCCCTCCAGCTCCCCTTCTCCTTTCCAGTCTTTCTCACTTTGTATTCCCCAACCCCACCATACTTTCGACTCCCCTCTTTTTTTCTGCTAATCTTTTTTGCACTTATCTCTCTCCCTCTCTTCTCTTCCATCCCCCACCTTGTTTTTATTCAGCATCTCCCCCAACACATCAACCACTTATGCTGCCCTATCTCTCTGTAATTTCCTATAACAACAAACATCGGGGGTGAAAAGCACAGCGCTTTTGCAGGTTGCAGGTTACAGCAATGACCCAGTAAATGTGTTGTTAGAGCTTTCTCACTGCTCAGCTGGTGTAGGGCACCGGGTCAGGTCTTTTTATGAGAGAGAGAGAGAGAGAGAGAGAGAGAGAGAGAGCGAGAGAGAGAGAGAGAGAGAGAGAGAGAGAGAGAGAGAGAGAGAGAGAGAGAGAGAGAGGAGGGGGGGGAGGGTGGAGAGAGAGAGCGGTGCAGAGAGAGGGATGGGTAGGCAGAGAGAGAGAGAGAGAGAGAGAGAGAGAGGGGGGGGGGGGGGGGGGGGGGGGGTAGATGTGCAGAGAGAGATAGGGAGGGAGAGGGGGCACACTGCCCACAAAATGAGGTGGAAACTGAGCTGCACTTCCTAACCTCCTGCCAAATGTATGACCATATTAGAGACACATATTTCCCTCAGATTACAGCGATCCACAAAGAATTAGAAAACAAACCCAATTTTGATAATAATTATCTACTGGGTGAAAAACCACAGTGTGCCATCACAGCTGCAAGATTTGTGACCTGTTGCCACAAGAAAAGGGCAACCAGTGAAGAACAAACACCATTGTAAATATTTATGTTTATTTATTTTCCCATTTGTACTTTAACTATTTGCACATTGTTACAACACTGTATATATACATAATATGACATTTGAAATGTCTTTATTCTTTTGAAACTTCTGAGTGTAATGTTTACTGTTAATATTTATTGTTTATTTCACTTTTGTTTACTATCTACTTCACTTGCTTTGGCAATGTTAACATACGTTTCCCATGCCAATAAAGCCCTTAAATTGAAATTGAAATTGAATTGAGAGAGAGAGAGAGAGAGAGAGAGAGAGGGGGAGGGGAGAGACAGGTGCAGAGAGAGA
>NW_028156886.1:0-23336 GCF_964263955.1 Coregonus lavaretus
AGGGTTAGACAGTCCCTCTGGTCTCCCCCATAGATAGAGACTAGAGACACTATAACAGGGTTAGACAGTCCCTCTGGTCTCCCCCATAGATAGAGACTAGAGACAATATAACAGGGTTAGACAGTCCCTCTGGTCTCCCCATAGATAGAGACTAGACTAGAGACAATATAACAGGGTTAGACAGTCCCTCTGGTCTCCCCCATAGATAGAGACTAGAGACAATATAACAGGGTTAGACAGTCCCTCTGGTCTCCCCCATAGATAGAGACTAGAGACAATATAACAGGGTTAGACAGTCCCTCTGGTCTCCCTCATAGATAGAGACTAGACTAGAGACAATATAACAGGGTTAGACAGTCCCTCTGGTCTCCCTCATAGATAGAGACTAGACTAGAGACAATATAACAGGGTTAGACAGTCCCTCTGGTCTCCCCCATAGATAGAGACTAGACTAGAGACAATATAACAGGGTTAGACAGTCCCTCTGGTCTCCCCCATAGATAGAGACTAGAGACAATATAACAGGGTTAGACAGTCCCTCTGGTCTCCCTCATAGATAGAGACTAGAGACAATATAACAGGGTTAGACAGTCCCTCTGGTCTCCCCCATAGATAGAGACTAGACTAGAGACAATATAACAGGGTTAGACAGTCCCTCTGGTCTCCCTCATAGATAGAGACTAGAGACAATATAACAGGGTTAGACAGTCCCTCTGGTCTCCCCATAGATAGAGACTAGACTAGAGACAATATAACAGGTTAGACAGTCCCTCTGGTCTCCCCTCATAGATAGAGACTAGAGACAATATAACAGGGTTAGACAGTCCCTCTGGTCTCCCCCATAGATAGAGACTAGAGACAATATAACAGGGTTAGACAGTCCCTCTGGTCTCCCCATAGATAGAGACTAGAGACAATATAACAGGTTAGACAGTCCCTCTGGTCTCCCTCATAGATAGAGACTAGACTAGAGACAATATAACAGGGTTAGACAGTCCCTCTGGTCTCCCCCATAGATAGAGACTAGACTAGAGACAATATAACAGGGTTAGACAGTCCCTCTGGTCTCCCCCATAGATAGAGACTAGAGACAATATAACAGGGTTAGACAGTCCCTCTGGTCTCCCCCATAGATAGAGACTAGAGACAATATAACAGGGTTAGACAGTCCCTCTGGTCTCCCTCATAGATAGAGACTAGAGACAATATAACAGGGTTAGACAGTCCCTCTGGTCTCCCTCATAGATAGAGACTAGACTAGAGACAATATAACAGGGTTAGACAGTCCCTCTGGTCTCCCCCATAGATAGAGACTAGAGACAATATAACAGGGTTAGACAGTCCCTCTTGTCTCCCTCATAGATAGAGACTTGACTAGAGAGACAATATAACAGGGTTAGACAGTCCCTCTGGTCTCCCCCATAGATAGAGACTAGAGACAATATAACAGGGTTAGACAGTCCCTCTGGTCTCCCCCATAGATAGAGACTAGAGACAATATAACAGGGTTAGACAGTCCCTCTGGTCTCCCTCATAGATAGAGACTAGAGACAATATAACAGGGTTAGACAGTCCCTCTGGTCTCCCCCATAGATAGAGACTAGAGACAATATAACAGGGTTAGACAGTCCCTCTGGTCTCCCTCATAGATAGAGACTAGAGACAATATAACAGGGTTAGACAGTCCCTCTGGTCTCCCCCATAGATAGAGACTAGACTAGAGACAATATAACAGGGTTAGACAGTCCCTCTGGTCTCCCCCATAGATAGAGACTAGAGACAATATAACAGGGTTAGACAGTCCCTCTGGTCTCCCCATAGATAGAGACTAGAGAGACAATATAACAGGGTTAGACAGTCCCTCTGGTCTCCCCCATAGATAGAGACTAGAGACAATATAACAGGGTTAGACAGTCCCTCTGGTCTCCCCCATAGATAGAGACTAGACTAGAGACAATATAACAGGGTTAGCCAGTCCCTCTGGTCTCCCCCATAGATAGAAGACTAGAGACAATATAACAGGGTTAGACAGTCCCTCTGGTCTCCCCCATAGATAGAGACTAGAGACAATATAACAGGGTTAGACAGTCCCTCTGGTCTCCCTCATAGATAGAGACTAGACTAGAGACAATATAACAGGGTTAGACAGTCCCTCTGGTCTCCCTCATAGATAGAGACTAGACTAGAGACAATATAACAGGGTTAGACAGTCCCTCTGGTCTCCCCATAGATAGAGACTAGAGACAATATAACAGGGTTAGACAGTCCCTCTGGTCTCCCCCATAGATAGAGACTAGAGACAATATAACAGGGTTAGACAGTCCCTCTGGTCTCCCCCATAGATAGAGACTAGAGACAATATAACAGGGTTAGCCAGTCCCTCTGGTCTCCCCCATAGATAGAGACTAGAGACAATATAACAGGGTTAGACAGTCCCTCTGGTCTCCCCCATAGATAGAGACTAGAGACAATATAACAGGGTTAGACAGTCCCTCTGGTCTCCCCCATAGATAGAGACTAGAGACAATATAACAGGGTTAGACAGTCCCTCTGGTCTCCCTCATAGATAGAGACTAGAGACAATATAACAGGGTTAGACAGTCCCTCTGGTCTCCCCCATAGATAGAGACTAGAGACAATATAACAGGGTTAGACAGTCCCTCTGGTCTCCCCCATAGATAGAGACTAGAGGAGAGACAATATAACAGGGTTAGACAGTCCCTCTGGTCTCCCCCATAGATAGAGACTAGACTAGAGACAATATAACAGGGTTAGACAGTCCCTCTGGTCTCCCCCATAGATAGAGACTAGAGACAATATAACAGGGTTAGACAGTCCCTCTGGTCTCCCCCATAGATAGAGACTAGACTAGAGACAATATAACAGGGTTAGACAGTCCCTCTGGTCTCCCCCATAGATAGAGACTAGAGACAATATAACAGGGTTAGACAGTCCCTCTGGTCTCCCTCATAGATAGAGACTAGAGACAATATAACAGGGTTAGACAGTCCCTCTGGTCTCCCCCATAGATAGAGACTAGAGACAATATAACAGGGTTAGACAGTCCCTCTGGTCTCCCCCATAGATAGAGACTAGACTAGAGACAATATAACAGGGTTAGACAGTCCCTCTGGTCTCCCCCATAGATAGAGACTAGAGACAATATAACAGGGTTAGACAGTCCCTCTGGTCTCCCCCATAGATAGAGACTAGACTAGAGACAATATAACAGGGTTAGACAGTCCCTCTGGTCTCCCCCATAGATAGAGACTAGAGACAATATAACAGGGTTAGACAGTCCCTCTGGTCTCCCTCATAGATAGAGACTAGAGACAATATAACAGGGTTAGACAGTCCCTCTGGTCTCCCCCATAGATAGAGACTAGACTAGAGACACTATAACAGGGTTAGACAGTCCCTCTGGTCTCCCTCATAGATAGAGACTAGAGACAATATAACAGGGTTAGACAGTCCCTCTGGTCTCCCCCATAGATAGAGACTAGACTAGAGACAATATAACAGGGTTAGACAGTCCCTCTGGTCTCCCTCATAGATAGAGACTAGAGACAATATAACAGGGTTAGACAGTCCCTCTGGTCTCCCCCATAGATAGAGACTAGAGACAATATAACAGGGTTAGACAGTCCCTCTGGTCTCCCTCATAGATAGAGACTAGAGACAATATAACAGGGTTAGACAGTCCCTCTGGTCTCCCCCATAGATAGAGACTAGAGACAATATAACAGGGTTAGACAGTCCCTCTGGTCTCCCTCATAGATAGAGACTAGACTAGAGACAATATAACAGGGTTAGACAGTCCCTCTGGTCTCCCTCATAGATAGAGACTAGAGACAATATAACAGGGTTAGACAGTCCCTCTGGTCTCCCTCATAGATAGAGACTAGACTAGAGACAATATAACAGGGTTAGACAGTCCCTCTGGTCTCCCTCATAGATAGAGACTAGAGACAATATAACAGGGTTAGACAGTCCCTCTGGTCTCCCCCATAGATAGAGACTAGACTAGAGACAATATAACAGGGTTAGACAGTCCCTCTGGTCTCCCCCATAGATAGAGACTAGAGACAATATAACAGGGTTAGACAGTCCCTCTGGTCTCCCCCATAGATAGAGACTAGAGACAATATAACAGGGTTAGACAGTCCCTCTGGTCTCCCTCATAGATAGAGACTAGACTAGAGACAATATAACAGGGTTAGACAGTCCCTCTGGTCTCCCTCATAGATAGAGACTAGAGACAATATAACAGGGTTAGACAGTCCCTCTGGTCTCCCTCATAGATAGAGACTAGACTAGAGACAATATAACAGGGTTAGCCAGTCCCTCTGGTCTCCCCCATAGATAGAGACTTGACTAGAGGAGACACTATAACAGGGTTAGACAGTCCCTCTGGTCTCCCCCATAGATAGAGACTAGACTAGAGACAATATAACAGGGTTAGCCAGTCCCTCTGGTCTCCCCCATAGATAGAGACTAGAGACAATATAACAGGGTTAGACAGTCCCTCTGGTCTCCCCCATAGATAGAGACTAGAGACAATATAACAGGGTTAGACAGTCCCTCTGGTCTCCCTCATAGATAGAGACTAGACTAGAGACAATATAACAGGGTTAGACAGTCCCTCTGGTCTCCCCCATAGATAGAGACTAGAGACAATATAACAGGGTTAGACAGTCCCTCTGGTCTCCCCCATAGATAGAGACTAGAGACAATATAACAGGGTTAGACAGTCCCTCTGGTCTCCCTCATAGATAGAGACTAGAGACAATATAACAGGGTTAGACAGTCCCTCTGGTCTCCCCCATAGATAGAGACTAGAGACAATATAACAGGGTTAGACAGTCCCTCTGGTCTCCCTCATAGATAGAGACTAGAGACAATATAACAGGGTTAGACAGTCCCTCTGGTCTCCCCCATAGATAGAGACTAGAGACAATATAACAGGGTTAGACAGTCCCTCTGGTCTCCCCCATAGATAGAGACTAGAGACAATATAACAGGGTTAGCCAGTCCCTCTGGTCTCCCCCATAGATAGAGACTAGACTAGAGACAATATAACAGGGTTAGCCAGTCCCTTTAGCCAGTCCCTCTGGTCTCCCCCATAGATAGAGACTAGACTAGAGACAATATAACAGGGTTAGACAGTCCCTCTGGTCTCCCCCATAGATAGAGACTAGAGACACTATAACAGGGTTAGACAGTCCCTCTGGTCTCCCTCATAGATAGAGACTAGAGACAATATAACAGGGTTAGACAGTCCCTCTGGTCTCCCCCATAGATAGAGACTAGAGACAATATAACAGGGTTAGACAGTCCCTCTGGTCTCCCCCATAGATAGAGACTAGACTAGAGACAATATAACAGGGTTAGACAGTCCCTCTGGTCTCCCCTCATAGATAGAGACTAGAGAGAGACAATATAACAGGGTTAGACAGTCCCTCTGGTCTCCCCCATAGATAGAGACTAGAGGAGAGACAATATAACAGGGTTAGACAGTCCCTCTGGTCTCCCCCATAGATAGAGACTAGAGACAATATAACAGGGTTAGACAGTCCCTCTGGTCTCCCCCATAGATAGAGACTAGAGACAATATAACAGGGTTAGACAGTCCCTCTGGTCTCCCCCATAGATAGAGACTAGACTAGAGACAATATAACAGGGTTAGACAGTCCCTCTGGTCTCCCCCATAGATAGAGACTAGACTAGAGACAATATAACAGGGTTAGACAGTCCCTCTGGTCTCCCTCATAGATAGAGACTAGAGACAATATAACAGGGTTAGACAGTCCCTCTGGTCTCCCCCATAGATAGAGACTAGAGACAATATAACAGGGTTAGACAGTCCCTCTGGTCTCCCCCATAGATAGAGACTAGAGACAATATAACAGGGTTAGACAGTCCCTCTGGTCTCCCCCATAGATAGAGACTAGAGACAATATAACAGGGTTAGACAGTCCCTCTGGTCTCCCCCATAGATAGAGACTAGACTAGAGACACTATAACAGGGTTAGACAGTCCCTCTGGTCTCCCCCATAGATAGAGACTAGAGACAATATAACAGGGTTAGACAGTCCCTCTGGTCTCCCCATAGATAGAGACTAGAGACAATATAACAGGGTTAGACAGTCCCTCTGGTCTCCCCCATAGATAGAGACTAGAGACAATATAACAGGGTTAGACAGTCCCTCTGGTCTCCCCCATAGATAGAGACTAGAGACAATATAACAGGGTTAGACAGTCCCTCTGGTCTCCCTCATAGATAGAGACTAGACTAGAGACAATATAACAGGGTTAGACAGTCCCTCTGGTCTCCCCCATAGATAGAGACTAGAGACACTATAACAGGGTTAGACAGTCCCTCTGGTCTCCCCCATAGATAGAGACTAGAGACAATATAACAGGGTTAGACAGTCCCTCTGGTCTCCCCCATAGATAGAGACTAGAGACAATATAACAGGGTTAGACAGTCCCTCTGGTCTCCCCCATAGATAGAGACTAGAGACAATATAACAGGGTTAGACAGTCCCTCTGGTCTCCCCCATAGATAGAGACTAGAGACAATATAACAGGGTTAGACAGTCCCTCTGGTCTCCCCCATAGATAGAGACTAGACTAGAGACAATATAACAGGGTTAGACAGTCCCTCTGGTCTCCCCCATAGATAGAGACTAGAGACACTATAACAGGGTTAGACAGTCCCTCTGGTCTCCCCCATAGATAGAGACTAGAGACAATATAACAGGGTTAGACAGTCCCTCTGGTCTCCCCCATAGATAGAGACTAGAGACAATATAACAGGGTTAGACAGTCCCTCTGGTCTCCCCCATAGATAGAGACTAGAGACAATATAACAGGGTTAGACAGTCCCTCTGGTCTCCCTCATAGATAGAGACTAGACTAGAGACAATATAACAGGGTTAGACAGTCCCTCTGGTCTCCCCCATAGATAGAGACTAGAGACAATATAACAGGGTTAGACAGTCCCTCTGGTCTCCCCCATAGATAGAGACTAGAGACAATATAACAGGGTTAGACAGTCCCTCTGGTCTCCCCCATAGATAGAGACTAGACTAGAGACAATATAACAGGGTTAGACAGTCCCTCTGGTCTCCCCCATAGATAGAGACTAGAGACAATATAACAGGGTTAGACAGTCCCTCTGGTCTCCCCCATAGATAGAGACTAGACTAGAGACAATATAACAGGGTTAGACAGTCCCTCTGGTCTCCCTCATAGATAGAGACTAGAGACAATATAACAGGGTTAGACAGTCCCTCTGGTCTCCCTCATAGATAGAGACTAGAGACAATATAACAGGGTTAGACAGTCCCTCTGGTCTCCCCCATAGATAGAGACTAGAGACAATATAACAGGGTTAGACAGTCCCTCTGGTCTCCCCCATAGATAGAGACTAGACTAGAGACAATATAACAGGGTTAGACAGTCCCTCTGGTCTCCCCCATAGATAGAGACTAGAGACAATATAACAGGGTTAGACAGTCCCTCTGGTCTCCCCCATAGATAGAGACTAGAGACAATATAACAGGGTTAGACAGTCCCTCTGGTCTCCCCCATAGATAGAGACTAGACTAGAGACAATATAACAGGGTTAGACAGTCCCTCTGGTCTCCCTCATAGATAGAGACTAGAGACAATATAACAGGGTTAGACAGTCCCTCTGGTCTCCCTCATAGATAGAGACTAGAGACAATATAACAGGGTTAGACAGTCCCTCTGGTCTCCCTCATAGATAGAGACTAGAGACAATATAACAGGGTTAGACAGTCCCTCTGGTCTCCCCATAGATAGAGACTAGAGACAATATAACAGGGTTAGACAGTCCCTCTGGTCTCCCCCATAGATAGAGACTAGACTAGAGACACTATAACAGGGTTAGACAGTCCCTCTGGTCTCCCCTCATAGATAGAGACTAGAGACAATATAACAGGGTTAGACAGTCCCTCTGGTCTCCCCCATAGATAGACTAGACTAGAGAGACAATATAACAGGGTTAGACAGTCCCTCTGGTCTCCCCCATAGATAGAGACTAGACTAGAGACAATATAACAGGGTTAGACAGTCCCTCTGGTCTCCCCCATAGATAGAGACTAGAGACAATATAACAGGGTTAGACAGTCCCTCTGGTCTCCCCCATAGATAGAGACTAGACTAGAGACAATATAACAGGGTTAGACAGTCCCTCTGGTCTCCCCCATAGATAGAGACTAGAGACAATATAACAGGGTTAGACAGTCCCTCTGGTCTCCCCTCATAGATAGAGACTAGAGACACTATAACAGGGTTAGCCAGTCCCTCTGGTCTCCCTCATAGATGAGACTAGACTAGAGACACTATAACAGGGTTAGACAGTCCCTCTGGTCTCCCCCATAGATAGAGACTAGAGACAATATAACAGGGTTAGACAGTCCCTCTGGTCTCCCTCATAGATAGAGACTAGAGACAATATAACAGGGTTAGACAGTCCCTCTGGTCTCCCCCATAGATAGAGACTAGACTAGAGACAATATAACAGGTTAGACAGTCCCTCTGGTCTCCCCATAGATAGAGACTAGAGACAATATAACAGGGTTAGACAGTCCCTCTGGTCTCCCCCATAGATAGAGACTAGAGACAATATAACAGGGTTAGACAGTCCCTCTGGTCTCCCCCATAGATAGAGACTAGAGACAATATAACAGGGTTAGACAGTCCCTCTGGTCTCCCTCATAGATAGAGACTAGAGACAATATAACAGGGTTAGACAGTCCCTCTGGTCTCCCCCATAGATAGAGACTAGACTAGAGACAATATAACAGGGTTAGACAGTCCCTCTGGTCTCCCCATAGATAGAGACTACTAGAGACAATATAACAGGGTTAGACAGTCCCTCTGGTCTCCCCCATAGATAGAGACTAGAGACAATATAACAGGGTTAGACAGTCCCTCTGGTCTCCCCCATAGATAGAGACTAGACTAGAGACAATATAACAGGGTTAGACAGTCCCTCTGGTCTCCCCCATAGATAGAGACTAGACTAGAGACAATATAACAGGGTTAGACAGTCCCTCTGGTCTCCCCCATAGATAGAGACTAGACTAGAGACAATATAACAGGGTTAGACAGTCCCTCTGGTCTCCCCCATAGATAGAGACTAGAGACAATATAACAGGGTTAGACAGTCCCTCTGGTCTCCCTCATAGATAGAGACTAGAGACAATATAACAGGGTTAGACAGTCCCTCTGGTCTCCCCCATAGACCATAGATAGAGACTAGACTAGAGACAATATAACAGGGTTAGACAGTCCCTCTGGTCTCCCCCATAGATAGAGACTAGAGACAATATAACAGGGTTAGACAGTCCCTCTGGTCTCCCCCATAGATAGAGACTAGACTAGAGACAATATAACAGGGTTAGACAGTCCCTCTGGTCTCCCCCATAGATAGAGACTAGACTAGAGACAATATAACAGGGTTAGACAGTCCCTCTGGTCTCCCTCATAGATAGAGACTAGACTAGAGACAATATAACAGGGTTAGACAGTCCCTCTGGTCTCCCCCATAGATAGAGACTAGAAGAGACAATATAACAGGGTTAGACAGTCCCTCTGGTCTCCCCCATAGATAGAGACTAGACTAGAGACAATATAACAGGGTTAGACAGTCCCTCTGGTCTCCCTCATAGATAGAGACTAGAGACAATATAACAGGGTTAGACAGTCCCTCTGGTCTCCCTCATAGATAGAGACTAGACTAGAGACAATATAACAGGGTCAGACAGTCCCTCTGGTCTCCCCCATAGATAGAGACTAGACTAGAGACAATATAACAGGGTTAGACAGTCCCTCTGGTCTCCCCCATAGATAGAGACTAGAGACAATATAACAGGGTTAGACAGTCCCTCTGGTCTCCCCCATAGATAGAGACTAGAGACAATATAACAGGGTTAGACAGTCCCTCTGGTCTCCCCCATAGATAGAGACTAGAGACACTATAACAGGGTTAGACAGTCCCTCTGGTCTCCCCCATAGATAGAGACTAGAGACAATATAACAGGGTTAGACAGTCCCTCTGGTCTCCCCCATAGATAGAGACTAGAGACAATATAACAGGGTTAGACAGTCCCTCTGGTCTCCCCCATAGATAGAGACTAGAGACACTATAACAGGGTTAGACAGTCCCTCTGGTCTCCCCCATAGATAGAGACTAGACTAGAGACAATATAACAGGGTTAGACAGTCCCTCTGGTCTCCCCCATAGATAGAGACTAGAGACAATATAACAGGGTTAGACAGTCCCTCTGGTCTCCCCCATAGATAGAGACTAGAGACAATATAACAGGGTTAGACAGTCCCTCTGGTCTCCCCCATAGATAGAGACTAGAGACAATATAACAGGGTTAGACAGTCCCTCTGGTCTCCCCCATAGATAGAGACTAGAGACAATATAACAGGGTTAGACAGTCCCTCTGGTCTCCCCCATAGATAGAGACTAGACTAGAGACAATATAACAGGGTTAGACAGTCCCTCTGGTCTCCCCCATAGATAGAGACTAGAGACAATATAACAGGGTTAGACAGTCCCTCTGGTCTCCCCCATAGATAGAGACTAGAGACAATATAACAGGGTTAGACAGTCCCTCTGGTCTCCCTCATAGATAGAGACTAGAGACAATATAACAGGGTTAGACAGTCCCTCTGGTCTCCCCCATAGATAGAGACTAGAGACACTATAACAGGGTTAGACAGTCCCTCTGGTCTCCCTCATAGATAGAGACTAGACTAGAGACAATATAACAGGGTTAGACAGTCCCTCTGGTCTCCCTCATAGATAGAGACTAGACTAGAGACAATATAACAGGGTTAGACAGTCCCTCTGGTCTCCCCCATAGATAGAGACTAGAGACAATATAACAGGGTTAGACAGTCCCTCTGGTCTCCCCCATAGATAGAGACTAGAGACACTATAACAGGGTTAGACAGTCCCTCTGGTCTCCCCCATAGATAGAGACTAGAGACAATATAACAGGGTTAGACAGTCCCTCTGGTCTCCCCCATAGATAGAGACTAGACTAGAGACACTATAACAGGGTTAGACAGTCCCTCTGGTCTCCCCCATAGATAGAGACTAGACTAGAGACAATATAACAGGGTTAGACAGTCCCTCTGGTCTCCCCCATAGATAGAGACTAGACTAGAGACAATATAACAGGGTTAGACAGTCCCTCTGGTCTCCCCCATAGATAGAGACTAGAGACAATATAACAGGGTTAGACAGTCCCTCTGGTCTCCCCCATAGATAGAGACTAGACTAGAGACAATATAACAGGGTTAGACAGTCCCTCTGGTCTCCCCCATAGATAGAGACTAGAGACAATATAACAGGGTTAGACAGTCCCTCTGGTCTCCCCCATAGATAGAGACTAGAGACAATATAACAGGGTTAGACAGTCCCTCTGGTCTCCCCCATAGATAGAGACTAGAGACAATATAACAGGGTTAGACAGTCCCTCTGGTCTCCCTCATAGATAGAGACTAGAGACAATATAACAGGGTTAGACAGTCCCTCTGGTCTCCCTCATAGATAGAGACTAGAGACAATATAACAGGGTTAGACAGTCCCTCTGGTCTCCCCCATAGATAGAGACTAGAGACACTATAACAGGGTTAGACAGTCCCTCTGGTCTCCCCCATAGATAGAGACTAGAGACAATATAACAGGGTTAGACAGTCCCTCTGGTCTCCCCCATAGATAGAGACTAGAGACAATATAACAGGGTTAGACAGTCCCTCTGGTCTCCCCCATAGATAGAGACTAGAGACAATATAACAGGGTTAGACAGTCCCTCTGGTCTCCCCCATAGATAGAGACTAGAGACACTATAACAGGGTTAGACAGTCCCTCTGGTCTCCCCCATAGATAGAGACTAGAGACACTATAACAGGGTTAGACAGTCCCTCTGGTCTCCCCCATAGATAGAGACTAGACTAGAGACAATATAACAGGGTTAGACAGTCCCTCTGGTCTCCCCCATAGATAGAGACTAGAGACAATATAACAGGGTTAGACAGTCCCTCTGGTCTCCCCCATAGATAGAGACTAGACTAGAGACAATATAACAGGGTTAGACAGTCCCTCTGGTCTCCCTCATAGATAGAGACTAGAGACAATATAACAGGGTTAGACAGTCCCTCTGGTCTCCCTCATAGATAGAGACTAGAGACAATATAACAGGGTTAGACAGTCCCTCTGGTCTCCCCCATAGATAGAGACTAGAGACAATATAACAGGGTTAGACAGTCCCTCTGGTCTCCCTCATAGATAGAGACTAGAGACAATATAACAGGGTTAGACAGTCCCTCTGGTCTCCCCCATAGATAGAGACTAGAGACAATATAACAGGGTTAGACAGTCCCTCTGGTCTCCCCCATAGATAGAGACTAGAGACAATATAACAGGGTTAGACAGTCCCTCTGGTCTCCCCCATAGATAGAGACTAGAGACAATATAACAGGGTTAGACAGTCCCTCTGGTCTCCCTCATAGATAGAGACTAGAGACAATATAACAGGGTTAGACAGTCCCTCTGGTCTCCCCCATAGATAGAGACTAGAGACAATATAACAGGGTTAGACAGTCCCTCTGGTCTCCCCCATAGATAGAGACTAGAGACAATATAACAGGGTTAGACAGTCCCTCTGGTCTCCCTCATAGATAGAGACTAGAGACACTATAACAGGGTTAGACAGTCCCTCTGGTCTCCCCCATAGATAGAGACTAGAGACAATATAACAGGGTTAGACAGTCCCTCTGGTCTCCCCCATAGATAGAGACTAGAGACAATATAACAGGGTTAGACAGTCCCTCTGGTCTCCCCCATAGATAGAGACTAGAGACAATATAACAGGGTTAGACAGTCCCTCTGGTCTCCCCCATAGATAGAGACTAGAGACAATATAACAGGGTTAGACAGTCCCTCTGGTCTCCCTCATAGATAGAGACTAGAGACAATATAACAGGGTTAGACAGTCCCTCTGGTCTCCCTCATAGATAGAGACTAGAGACAATATAACAGGGTTAGACAGTCCCTCTGGTCTCCCCCATAGATAGAGACTAGAGACAATATAACAGGGTTAGACAGTCCCTCTGGTCTCCCCCATAGATAGAGACTAGACTAGAGACAATATAACAGGGTTAGACAGTCCCTCTGGTCTCCCTCATAGATAGAGACTAGAGACAATATAACAGGGTTAGACAGTCCCTCTGGTCTCCCCCATAGATAGAGACTAGAGACAATATAACAGGGTTAGACAGTCCCTCTGGTCTCCCTCATAGATAGAGACTAGAGACAATATAACAGGGTTAGACAGTCCCTCTGGTCTCCCCCATAGATAGAGACTAGAGACAATATAACAGGGTTAGACAGTCCCTCTGGTCTCCCCATAGATAGAGACTAGAGACAATATAACAGGGTTAGACAGTCCCTCTGGTCTCCCCCATAGATAGAGACTAGAGACAATATAACAGGGTTAGACAGTCCCTCTGGTCTCCCCCATAGATAGAGACTAGACTAGAGACAATATAACAGGGTTAGACAGTCCCTCTGGTCTCCCTCATAGATAGAGACTAGAGACAATATAACAGGGTTAGACAGTCCCTCTGGTCTCCCTCATAGATAGAGACTAGACTAGAGACAATATAACAGGGTTAGACAGTCCCTCTGGTCTCCCTCATAGATAGAGACTAGAGACAATATAACAGGGTTAGACAGTCCCTCTGGTCTCCCCCATAGATAGAGACTAGAGACAATATAACAGGGTTAGACAGTCCCTCTGGTCTCCCCCACCCCATAGATAGAGACTAGAGACAATATAACAGGGTTAGACAGTCCCTCTGGTCTCCCCCATAGATAGAGACTAGACTAGAGACAATATAACATGGTTAGACAGTCCCTCTGGTCTCCCCCATAGATAGAGACTAGAGACAATATAACAGGGTTAGACAGTCCCTCTGGTCTCCCTCATAGATAGAGACTAGAGACAATATAACAGGGTTAGACAGTCCCTCTGGTCTCCCTCATAGATAGAGACTAGACTAGAGACACTATAACAGGGTTAGACAGTCCCTCTGGTCTCCCTCATAGATAGAGACTAGAGACAATATAACAGGGTTAGACAGTCCCTCTGGTCTCCCCCATAGATAGAGACTAGACTAGAGACAATATAACAGGGTTAGACAGTCCTCTGGTCTCCCCATAGATAGAGACTAGAGACACTATAACAGGGTTAGACAGTCCCTCTGGTCTCCCCCATAGATAGAGACTAGACTAGAGACAATATAACAGGGTTAGACAGTCCCTCTGGTCTCCCCTCATAGATAGAGACTAGAGACAATATAACAGGGTTAGACAGTCCCTCTGGTCTCCCTCATAGATAGAGACTAGAGGAGAGACACTATAACAGGGTTAGACAGTCCCTCTGGTCTCCCTCATAGATAGAGACTAGAGGAGAGGACACTATAACAGGGTTAGACAGTCCCTCTGGTCTCCCCATAGATAGAGACTAGAGAGAGACAATATAACAGGGTTAGACAGTCCCTCTGGTCTCCCTCATAGATAGAGACTAGAGACAATATAACAGGGTTAGACAGTCCCTCTGGTCTCCCCCATAGATAGAGACTAGAGACAATATAACAGGGTTAGACAGTCCCTCTGGTCTCCCCCATAGATAGAGACTAGAGACAATATAACAGGGTTAGACAGTCCCTCTGGTCTCCCCATAGATAGAGACTAGACTAGAGACAATATAACATGGTTAGACAGTCCTCTGGTCTCCCCCATAGATAGAGACTAGAGACAATATAACAGGGTTAGACAGTCCCTCTGGTCTCCCTCATAGATAGAGACTAGAGACAATATAACAGGGTTAGACAGTCCCTCTGGTCTCCCTCATAGATAGAGACTAGACTAGAGACACTATAACAGGGTTAGACAGTCCCTCTGGTCTCCCTCATAGATAGAGACTAGAGACAATATAACAGGGTTAGACAGTCCCTCTGGTCTCCCCCATAGATAGAGACTAGAGACAATATAACAGGGTTAGACAGTCCCTCTGGTCTCCCCCATAGATAGAGACTAGACTAGAGACAATATAACAGGGTTAGACAGTCCCTCTGGTCTCCCCATAGATAGAGACTAGAGACAATATAACAGGGTTAGACAGTCCCTCTGGTCTCCCTCATAGATAGAGACTAGAGAGAGACAATATAACAGGGTTAGACAGTCCCTCTGGTCTCCCTCATAGATAGAGACTAGAGAGAGACACTATAACAGGGTTAGACAGTCCCTCTGGTCTCCCTCATAGATAGAGACTAGAGACAATATAACAGGGTTAGACAGTCCCTCTGGTCTCCCCCATAGATAGAGACTAGAGACAATATAACAGGGTTAGACAGTCCCTCTGGTCTCCCTCATAGATAGAGACTAGACTAGAGACAATATAACAGGGTTAGACAGTCCCTCTGGTCTCCCTCATAGATAGAGACTAGACTAGAGACAATATAACAGGGTTAGACAGTCCCTCTGGTCTCCCCCATAGATAGAGACTAGAGACAATATAACAGGGTTAGACAGTCCCTCTGGTCTCCCTCATAGATAGAGACTAGAGACACCATAACAGGGTTAGACAGTCCCTCTGGTCTCCCTCATAGATAGAGACTAGAGACAATATAACAGGGTTAGACAGTCCCTCTGGTCTCCCCCATAGATAGAGACTAGAGACAATATAACAGGGTTAGACAGTCCCTCTGGTCTCCCTCATAGATAGAGACTAGACTAGAGACAATATAACAGGGTTAGACAGTCCCTCTGGTCTCCCTCATAGATAGAGACTAGACTAGAGACAATATAACAGGGTTAGACAGTCCCTCTGGTCTCCCCCATAGATAGAGACTAGAGACAATATAACAGGGTTAGCCAGTCCCTCTGGTCTCCCTCATAGATAGAGACTAGACTAGAGACAATATAACAGGGTTAGACAGTCCCTCTGGTCTCCCCCATAGATAGAGACTAGAGACAATATAACAGGGTTAGCCAGTCCCTCTGGTCTCCCTCATAGATAGAGACTAGAGACACTATAACAGGGTTAGACAGTCCCTCTGGTCTCCCCCATAGATAGAGACTAGAGACAATATAACAGGGTTAGACAGTCCCTCTGGTCTCCCCCATAGATAGAGACTAGAGACAATATAACAGGGTTAGACAGTCCCTCTGGTCTCCCCCATAGATAGAGACTAGACTAGAGACAATATAACAGGGTTAGACAGTCCCTCTGGTCTCCCCCATAGATAGAGACTAGAGACAATATAACAGGGTTAGACAGTCCCTCTGGTCTCCCCCATAGATAGAGACTAGAGACAATATAACAGGGTTAGACAGTCCCTCTGGTCTCCCTCATAGATAGAGACTAGAGACAATATAACAGGGTTAGACAGTCCCTCTGGTCTCCCCCATAGATAGAGACTAGAGACAATATAACAGGGTTAGACAGTCCCTCTGGTCTCCCCCATAGATAGAGACTAGACTAGAGACAATATAACAGGGTTAGACAGTCCCTCTGGTCTCCCCCATAGATAGAGACTAGAGACAATATAACAGGGTTAGACAGTCCCTCTGGTCTCCCTCATAGATAGAGACTAGAGACAATATAACAGGGTTAGACAGTCCCTCTGGTCTCCCCCATAGATAGAGACTAGAGACAATATAACAGGGTTAGACAGTCCCTCTGGTCTCCCCCATAGATAGAGACTAGAGACACTATAACAGGGTTAGACAGTCCCTCTGGTCTCCCCCATAGATAGAGACTAGAGACAATATAACAGGGTTAGACAGTCCCTCTGGTCTCCCCCATAGATAGAGACTAGAGACAATATAACAGGGTTAGACAGTCCCTCTGGTCTCCCCCATAGATAGAGACTAGAGACAATATAACAGGGTTAGACAGTCCCTCTGGTCTCCCCCATAGATAGAGACTAGACTAGAGACAATATAACAGGGTTAGACAGTCCCTCTGGTCTCCCCCATAGATAGAGACTAGACTAGAGACAATATAACAGGGTTAGACAGTCCCTCTGGTCTCCCCCATAGATAGAGACTAGAGACAATATAACAGGGTTAGACAGTCCCTCTGGTCTCCCTCATAGATAGAGACTAGACTAGAGACAATATAACAGGGTTAGACAGTCCCTCTGGTCTCCCCCATAGATAGAGACTAGAGACAATATAACAGGGTTAGACAGTCCCTCTGGTCTCCCTCATAGATAGAGACTAGAGACAATATAACAGGGTTAGCCAGTCCCTCTGGTCTCCCCCATAGATAGAGACTAGAGACAATATAACAGGGTTAGACAGTCCCTCTGGTCTCCCCCATAGATAGAGACTAGAGACAATATAACAGGGTTAGCCAGTCCCTCTGGTCTCCCCCATAGATAGAGACTAGACTAGAGACAATATAACAGGGTTAGACAGTCCCTCTGGTCTCCCCCATAGATAGAGACTAGAGACAATATAACAGGGTTAGACAGTCCCTCTGGTCTCCCCCATAGATAGAGACTAGAGACAATATAACAGGGTTAGACAGTCCCTCTGGTCTCCCCCATAGATAGAGACTAGAGACAATATAACAGGGTTAGACAGTCCCTCTGGTCTCCCCCATAGATAGAGACTAGAGACAATATAACAGGGTTAGACAGTCCCTCTGGTCTCCCCCATAGATAGAGACTAGAGACAATATAACAGGGTTAGACAGTCCCTCTGGTCTCCCCCATAGATAGAGACTAGAGACAATATAACAGGGTTAGACAGTCCCTCTGGTCTCCCTCATAGATAGAGACTAGACTAGAGACAATATAACAGGGTTAGACAGTCCCTCTGGTCTCCCCCATAGATAGAGACTAGAGACAATATAACAGGGTTAGACAGTCCCTCTGGTCTCCCCCATAGATAGAGACTAGAGACAATATAACAGGGTTAGACAGTCCCTCTGGTCTCCCTCATAGATAGAGACTAGACTAGAGACAATATAACAGGGTTAGACAGTCCCTCTGGTCTCCCCCATAGATAGAGACTAGAGACAATATAACAGGGTTAGACAGTCCCTCTGGTCTCCCCCATAGATAGAGACTAGAGACAATATAACAGGGTTAGACAGTCCCTCTGGTCTCCCCCATAGATAGAGACTAGAGACAATATAACAGGGTTAGACAGTCCCTCTGGTCTCCCTCATAGATAGAGACTAGAGACAATATAACAGGGTTAGACAGTCCCTCTGGTCTCCCCCATAGATAGAGACTAGACTAGAGACAATATAACAGGGTTAGACAGTCCCTCTGGTCTCCCTCATAGATAGAGACTAGAGACAATATAACAGGGTTAGACAGTCCCTCTGGTCTCCCTCATAGATAGAGACTAGAGACAATATAACAGGGTTAGACAGTCCCTCTGGTCTCCCCCATAGATAGAGACTAGACTAGAGACAATATAACAGGGTTAGACAGTCCCTCTGGTCTCCCCCATAGATAGAGACTAGAGACAATATAACAGGGTTAGACAGTCCCTCTGGTCTCCCCCATAGATAGAGACTAGACTAGAGACAATATAACAGGGTTAGACAGTCCCTCTGGTCTCCCCCATAGATAGAGACTAGACTAGAGACAATATAACAGGGTTAGACAGTCCCTCTGGTCTCCCCCATAGATAGAGACTAGACTAGAGACAATATAACAGGGTTAGACAGTCCCTCTGGTCTCCCCCATAGATAGAGACTTGACTAGAGGAGACAATATAACAGGGTTAGACAGTCCCTCTGGTCTCCCTCATAGATAGAGACTAGACTAGAGACAATATAACAGGGTTAGACAGTCCCTCTGGTCTCCCCCATAGATAGAGACTAGAGACAATATAACAGGGTTAGACAGTCCCTCTGGTCTCCCTCATAGATAGAGACTAGACTAGAGACAATATAACAGGGTTAGACAGTCCCTCTGGTCTCCCCCATAGATAGAGACTAGACTAGAGACAATATAACAGGGTTAGACAGTCCCTCTGGTCTCCCTCATAGATAGAGACTAGAGACAATATAACAGGGTTAGACAGTCCCTCTGGTCTCCCTCATAGATAGAGACTAGACTAGAGACAATATAACAGGGTTAGACAGTCCCTCTGGTCTCCCCCATAGATAGAGACTAGAGACAATATAACAGGGTTAGACAGTCCCTCTGGTCTCCCCCATAGATAGAGACTAGACTAGAGACAATATAACAGGGTTAGACAGTCCCTCTGGTCTCCCCCATAGATAGAGACTAGAGACAATATAACAGGGTTAGACAGTCCCTCTGGTCTCCCCCATAGATAGAGACTAGAGACAATATAACAGGGTTAGACAGTCCCTCTGGTCTCCCTCATAGATAGAGACTAGAGACAATATAACAGGGTTAGCCAGTCCCTCTGGTCTCCCCCATAGATAGAGACTAGAGACAATATAACAGGGTTAGACAGTCCCTCTGGTCTCCCTCATAGATAGAGACTAGAGACACTATAACAGGGTTAGACAGTCCCTCTGGTCTCCCCCAAAAGGATAGGACCTAGAGACAATATAACAGGGTTAGACAGTCCCTCTGGTCTCCCTCATAGATAGAGACTAGACTAGAGACACTATAACAGGGTTAGACAGTCCCTCTGGTCTCCCCCATAGATAGAGACTAGACTAGAGACACTATAACAGGGTTAGACAGTCCCTCTGGTCTCCCCCATAGATAGAGACTAGACTAGAGACAATATAACAGGGTTAGACAGTCCCTCTGGTCTCCCCCATAGATAGAGACTAGACTAGAGACAATATAACAGGGTTAGACAGTCCCTCTGGTCTCCCTCATAGATAGAGACTAGAGACAATATAACAGGGTTAGACAGTCCCTCTGGTCTCCCCCATAGATAGAGACTAGAGACAATATAACAGGGTTAGACAGTCTCTCTGGTCTCCCCCATAGATAGAGACTAGACTAGAGACAATATAACAGGGATAGACAGTCCCTCTGGTCTCCCCCATAGATAGAGACTAGAGACAATATAACAGGGTTAGACAGTCCCTCTGGTCTCCCTCATAGATAGAGACTAGACTAGAGACAATATAACAGGGTTAGCCAGTCCCTCTGGTCTCCCCCATAGATAGAGACTAGACTAGAGACAATATAACAGGGTTAGACAGTCCCTCTGGTCTCCCCCATAGATAGAGACTAGAGACAATATAACAGGGTTAGACAGTCCCTCTGGTCTCCCCCATAGATAGAGACTAGACTAGAGACAATATAACAGGGTTAGACAGTCCCTCTGGTCTCCCCCATAGATAGAGACTAGAGACAATATAACAGGGTTAGACAGTCCCTCTGGTCTCCCTCATAGATAGAGACTAGAGACAATATAACAGGGTTAGACAGTCCCTCTGGTCTCCCCCATAGATAGAGACTAGAGACAATATAACAGGGTTAGACAGTCCCTCTGGTCTCCCTCATAGATAGAGACTAGAGACACTATAACAGGGTTAGACAGTCCCTCTGGTCTCCCCCATAGATAGAGACTAGAGACAATATAACAGGGTTAGACAGTCCCTCTGGTCTCCCCCATAGATAGAGACTAGACTAGAGACAATATAACAGGGTTAGACAATCCCTCTGGTCTCCCCCATAGATAGAGACTAGAGACAATATAACAGGGTTAGACAGTCCCTCTGGTCTCCCCCATAGATAGAGACTAGACTAGAGACAATATAACAGGGTTAGACAGTCCCTCTGGTCTCCCTCATAGATAGAGACTAGAGACAATATAACAGGGTTAGACAGTCCCTCTGGTCTCCCTCATAGATAGAGACTAGACTAGAGACAATATAACAGGGTCAGACAGTCCCTCTGGTCTCCCTCATAGATAGAGACTAGAGACAATATAACAGGGTTAGACAGTCCCTCTGGTCTCCCTCATAGATAGAGACTAGAGACAATATAACAGGGTTAGACAGTCCCTCTGGTCTCCCCCATAGATAGAGACTAGAGACAATATAACAGGGTTAGACAGTCCCTCTGGTCTCCCCCATAGATAGAGACTAGAGACAATATAACAGGGTTAGACAGTCCCTCTGGTCTCCCCCATAGATAGAGACTAGAGACAATATAACAGGGTTAGACAGTCCCTCTGGTCTCCCTCATAGATAGAGACTAGAGACAATATAACAGGGTTAGACAGTCCCTCTGGTCTCCCTCATAGATAGAGACTAGAGACAATATAACAGGGTTAGACAGTCCCTCTGGTCTCCCCCATAGATAGAGACTAGAGACAATATAACAGGGTTAGACAGTCCCTCTGGTCTCCCCCATAGATAGAGACTAGAGACAATATAACAGGGTTAGACAGTCCCTCTGGTCTCCCTCATAGATAGAGACTAGACTAGAGACAATATAACAGGGTTAGACAGTCCCTCTGGTCTCCCCCATAGATAGAGACTAGAGACAATATAACAGGGTTAGACAGTCCCTCTGGTCTCCCTCATAGATAGAGACTAGACTAGAGACAATATAACAGGGTTAGACAGTCCCTCTGGTCTCCCCCATAGATAGAGACTAGAGACACTATAACAGGGTTAGACAGTCCCTCTGGTCTCCCCCATAGATAGAGACTAGACTAGAGACAATATAACAGGGTTAGACAGTCCCTCTGGTCTCCCCCATAGATAGAGACTAGAGACAATATAACAGGGTTAGACAGTCCCTCTGGTCTCCCCCATAGATAGAGACTAGAGACAATATAACAGGGTTAGCCAGTCCCTCTGGTCTCCCTCATAGATAGAGACTAGACTAGAGACAATATAACAGGGTTAGACAGTCCCTCTGGTCTCCCCCATAGATAGAGACTAGAGACACTATAACAGGGTTAGACAGTCCCTCTGGTCTCCCCCATAGATAGAGACTAGAGACAATATAACAGGGTTAGACAGTCCCTCTGGTCTCCCCCATAGATAGAGACTAGACTAGAGACAATATAACAGGGTTAGACAGTCCCTCTGGTCTCCCTCATAGATAGAGACTAGAGACAATATAACAGGGTTAGACAGTCCCTCTGGTCTCCCCCATAGATAGAGACTAGAGACAATATAACAGGGTTAGACAGTCCCTCTGGTCTCCCCCATAGATAGAGACTAGAGACAATATAACAGGGTTAGACAGTCCCTCTGGTCTCCCCCATAGATAGAGACTAGACTAGAGACAATATAACAGGGTTAGACAGTCCCTCTGGTCTCCCCCATAGATAGAGACTAGACTAGAGACACTATAACAGGGTTAGACAGTCCCTCTGGTCTCCCTCATAGATAGAGACTAGAGACAATATAACAGGGTTAGACAGTCCCTCTGGTCTCCCCCATAGATAGAGACTAGACTAGAGACAATATAACAGGGTTAGACAGTCCCTCTGGTCTCCCCCATAGATAGAGACTAGACTAGAGACAATATAACAGGGTTAGACAGTCCCTCTGGTCTCCCCCATAGATAGAGACTAGAGACACTATAACAGGGTTAGACAGTCCCTCTGGTCTCCCCCATAGATAGAGACTAGACTAGAGACAATATAACAGGGTTAGACAGTCCCTCTGGTCTCCCCCATAGATAGAGACTAGACTAGAGACAATATAACAGGGTTAGACAGTCCCTCTGGTCTCCCTCATAGATAGAGACTAGAGACAATATAACAGGGTTAGACAGTCCCTCTGGTCTCCCCATAGATAGAGACTAGACTAGAGACAATATAACAGGGTTAGACAGTCCCTCTGGTCTCCCCCATAGATAGAGACTAGAGACAATATAACAGGTTAGACAGTCCCTCTGGTCTCCCCCATAGATAGAGACTAGATAGCAGAGACACTATAACAGGGTTAGACAGTCCCTCTGGTCTCCCCCATAGATAGAGACTAGACTAGAGACAATATAACAGGGTTAGACAGTCCCTCTGGTCTCCCCCATAGATAGAGACTAGAGACAATATAACAGGGTTAGACAGTCCCTCTGGTCTCCCCCATAGATAGAGACTAGAGACAATATAACAGGGTTAGCCAGTCCCTCTGGTCTCCCCCATAGATAGAGACTAGAGACAATATAACAGGGTTAGACAGTCCCTCTGGTCTCCCCCATAGATAGAGACTAGACTAGACAATATAACAGGGTTAGACAGTCCCTCTGGTCTCCCCATAGATAGAGACTAGACTAGAGACAATATACAGGGT